>NW_017670914.1:149353-251358 GCF_001879085.1 Nicotiana attenuata | reverse complement strand
TGTTTTCGATACTGTTGAGACATTTGGAATTGATTGTAGTTCATGTTCTCAATATCTGAATACTGCATATAAAGGTTAGAACTAGAAGTCCTGAATATGAGCCTGTTTATTGTAAAACTGCAGCCCCGTTGTATTAATTCGAATAGGCCTGTTAATATTAAGCCAGGGTATTTGCACTACTCATGCTGAGCTTACACAACTCTAACAGTCTATTGTAATTGATGGCCACTCTAGTGTATCAGTCACATTCTTTGCATGTAACACGCAATATGATGCTTCCTCTGGTGTGATTTTCACCGTTAGTGACATATAGGAACGCACCAGTAGGCAAATAAGTAAGTATACTTTGTTCTTCCTTGTATAAGTCATTGAATACAATTAAAATAGCCTGGAGTAACTCAGCAGATTTACATTTGTTGATTTGAGGTGCTGATTGGTTTGGCATAGGCCCAGGCCCAGTTTTGACTCCATTCTCGTTTGGGCCTGGACCAAGGCGTTTGATGGACCAGTTGAAATCGTGCAGACCTGAGTGTATTTTCCCCTCGTTGGGCTTATCTTAGAGCCCAATGGTTGGACTGTGATGCATAATTACCATTTAGTCTAATAATGAATTAAGTAAGACTTTTCCCTCCGTTACTAGAGACAAGTAAAATAAAGAACCATAGTTATTTTTAGGTTTGCCTTTAAATAATAAATGAGATGAGCCTCGCCAAGCAAAATACACAAATTAAGAGGCCCTCAATAAATATTTTATTAATTCTTAGAACTCGGGTGAACCGTTTAGCGAATTTCATGGTTTTCCCCAAAGATAATAAAAGCGTAGCTGCTTTAGGCGCGTATTTTAATAATATTACCTTCCTGAATGCGGGTGCACATTTATGTAACCCAAATCCAACGGAGTCGAAATGCGTCAAAAGCCACGGGTGCACTGGTGTAACGTGGTTCGAGATACATTTTCACGACGTTGCAATTCTTATTAAAAAGACATAAAGTAAAAGCGGTTAAAACAAAAGGCGCATAGGTTAGAATATGTTTTAAAATCAGATAAAAGCAAATACAACAGTTGAGCGACCGTGCTAGAACCACGGAATCGGGAGTGCCTAATACCTTCTCCCGGGTTAACAGAATTCCTTACTCGAATTCTGGTTCGCGGACTGTTAACAGAGTCATAATTTCCTCGGATCGGGATTCAACCGGTGACTTGGGACACCATTAATCTCCTAAGTGGCGACTCTGAATATTAATAATAAATCCCGTTCCGACTGTCCTTTAATTGGAAAAACTCCTTTACACCCTCACAGGTGTAGAAAAAAGGAGGTGTGACAATCGTCGTAGCACTAAATCTTAGTACTCCCCTAAAGGGGGAGGAAGATGGTGTGATGTGGTATTAAATTGGAGTTAAGTGGTTCAGGTAACTATGGAATAGTAAAGGATGAATGTGGTCGAAAGGAGAAAGGAATGAGATTGAATTTACACAGATCCTATAGATATGATACAACTCCTGAACATTATGCAAGCATGACGCTGGGAGAGGCAGGGTTCCAACACTAGATGTTATTGATAAATAAGTGCAAATGAACACTTGATACATCAGGAGCCAGTGCGAGAGGTAAGTTAACACAAAGGACATATCCTAAGAGAGATTACATAGAATATAGATATGAGAATGGACCAACGAGTAGTTAGCTGTTCATTCATGAAGAGCCTAATTGTGGCTAGACAAGAGGATACAAACAAATCAGCAGGTTGTGCAAGATAAACATAGTGAACACCAACATAGTGAATTCAATCTCGCAGATATGACGTCGTAATCCTTGAGAAATATTTTGATAGGAGTTTGGGTAGATAAAGGTGCCGTATATGTGTTACGGAAATAAAAGGGAGTGCCACTGGGAAGACAGGCAAAAATTTCAGTTCTAAAGCAACCCTACGAGCATAAGGGCGCGGAGGTAAGTAACTAGGGATAATTATAGACGATCAAGAACATCCAAATTCCGTCAGGTATATGATGTAATAAGCTCGCATCTTTACAAGAGTTAGAGGGTCTCCCCTAAGTACTACAATGAAAGACTAGCTGAGAAAATAAGGAAGAAGGCTTCAGCCTAAGCATAGTAACTTAAAGAAGAAATGGTCTTGTAACAACAATCTAACAACAACATTGTATGCACTGCATAAGAAAGTGGCACCTAGCATGGCTAGTGAACGGGAAGAAGAAAAAAAATAAAAAGGTGATATTTGAGATTATATGAGTTACATGAAATTTCAGTATTCGTGGGCAATGAGATAAACCATGTATTCATGCAATAAGTGGCAGAGCGACCAGGAAAAGTGATTGCTTATGTTTAAAGGCAACTGAGAAGGCATGAAAGGAAATCTATGGCGCTAGCAAGTTAAAGGAAGGTTTCGAGTAGTATGAATAGATATGTGTAGGTCACAAGCTAAAGTATGGAAGAGCTACAAGGTTTTAGGTAGATAGGAGTAAGGATAAAAAAAGTGAGTGAGAAGGTGACGAGAATAGGTAAGTCCTCGGGATTAAACCCATCAAAATAAGAGAGCTGATGGCTTCCGTAACTTATAGAAAGCTCGGTACAACCTGAATGAACTCAGAGGAGTCTATGAATAGGAGAAATTAGAAGAGATGAAATGCTGCCCTGGTAGCAGAATAAGGGATTAATGGTAATAGATAAGAGGGTGAAGTTTAGGCCTTTGATTAAGTAATGATTTTGAGAAAAGGGATTTCATGAATTGCACGAGATTAGGCAAATAACTTCAAATAAGATGAATCACATTGGGATGCTATGAAATACGGTTTATGAAGTATAGTATCATCCCTAGGTGGATCAGGCAAATAACTTTAAATGTTTCCCAATAGACAGGTTGACAGTTCTCCAAGTAGGCTATCAACTCAGTAGAAGATGTTGGTGCACTCCACTTGCTCCGGAGTTGCCTATTTCGTCGGTATGCTTCGGACATATATTGATTGGTACTCCAGGGCCCATTCCCAGCCTTTATGATGATTATGCACTCTTAGAGGCTTGTAGATAGATGTCATGTATATGGATACTTGTATGACCTTGTTGGTCTATGTTTTGAGTGTACAAATGATCATTATGTCACATGTATAAGTTTATATATCATGTTGGGCCGTCTATGTCTAGTATTCCCTTTTGTTTTATTCTGGTTATTTCATGACAGTCTTTTTGGTCCGTTTACCCATGATAGTACGATAAGAAAGATATGTTACGTTGGCAGTCGGTTGAGTAAGGTGTCGGGTGCCTGTCGCAGCCCTTCGATTTGGATCGTGACAATTGGTAGTCAACAGTTGCCCCCTCTTTGACCGGAGATGATAAAAGAGTTTCGGGCAAAGAAATTGAACCAAGGCCAATTTTGTCCCGACTTTTAGGCATACATTGGAGAAACGACATGTGGATTAAGAAAGATTATGAGTTGTAGAATTAGGAGTTAAAAAGTATTCTAGAAAATTTTCTTTAGGGAGTTTGGGCCGAATTCTGGCTTTGAATTGATTACATACCTCGAGCTTAACGAGGATCATATTTCATGTAGTTCTGGAGCGAAGATTTTGGGAAGCGATGCTCGTAGGAGTTGTCCCAGTATCGTATTATGACGATTCTACGAGACAGAAGATTTGGTACTCATGATAGCTTCTGAATTGTGGCTTGATTTGAAAGAGTTAAAGAATTAGAGTTCTACTGATCGTTTTGAGTTTGAGCCCGGATCCTCATATCGCTTATGAGTTTGTTATCCCTCATAGCATTGTAGCTTAGTTTGCTGCTTAGAAAGATTTCCACGTTACGATGTTTGTTCCTACAAAAAAATGAAATACACACATACCCATATATTGGAATGAAGAATATGTTAAGATGTGATGTAAATGATGCAGGAATGATAATGTCTGGCTACCGGCTAGCCGTTATTTGGGATTGGGATGATGGGATACTTGAATTTGACTTGACTGTTAGCCGGGCTGTGTACCATTTCGCAACCGTCAGAGCATTAAGTCTCCTCGTGTTCAGAGTATCTCTACGCGATGGGAGTAGTTGACTTGCCATTTATAATGCATCTCCGCTTGCTGGGAGAGGTTGAATTGAAATGTAAAGTATCTCCACGTAATGGGAGTGATTGCACTGAAATGTTAGGTATCTCCGCACGATGGGAGTTTTTGACTTTGAAAAAGAATGTAGTCATGCCTGTAAGCTGCATGAACAAAATGTCCAAACACTTGAGATAAAAATAAAGAAAAAGGAGCAGGCTAAGAGGTACTCTTGACTGCGAAACTAAATTGCGATCGTCGATTGGGAGAACGTTGGTGACGAGGTTTGCATCTATCTATTTTGGCCTACGTATCGCTCCGTGGGAAGCCATGTCGAGCGTAGTTCTTTACATATAAGATGATATTTGGATTTTTATATTACAAAAGAAGGGGAGAGAGAGAAACTAAACCCTACATGGGTTGCCTACGTATCCCTTCGTAGGAAGTCAAGTCGAGCGTAGTTCTGTTACAACTAAAATCTAACTCTATTCTCTTCAAACGTAGTATCTCTTGATTACATCTGAGTTGATAGGCGTCGTGCTGACTCTTCCATCCATCTCTACCAAGATCAGAGCTCCTGCCAACAACACTCGGTGGACCACGTAAGGACCATGCCAATTTGATGCGATCTTTCCTTTGGCCTCTTCTTGATGGGGGAATATTTTCATCAAAACCAACTGGCCCGGTATAAAGTGGAAAGGTTTCACCCTTTTGTTGAATGCTTTGGCCATCCTATTTTTATATAGCTGTCCATGGCGTACCGCATCCATTCTCTTCTCGTCAATGAGCATGAGATGCTCCTTCCCGACCTGTATCCATTTTGCATTGTCTAACATGGCTTCGTGAATGACTCTTAAAGGTGGTATCTCAACCTCTGCGGGTATCACAGCTTCAGTCCCTCATATCAACAAGTATTGCGTTGCCCTAGTGCATGTCCTCATGGTGGTCCGGTAACCCAGTAAGGCGAAGGATAATTTCTCGTTCCATTGCCTATGATTTTCCACTATCTTTCGCAGAACCCTTTTGATATTTTTTCGAACGCTTTAACCGCTCCATTCGTTTGCAATCTGTAAGTTGTAGAGTTACAGTGGACAATTCTGAACCTCTCACAGATTTCCCTCTTGAGATCACTGTTGAGGTTAGCCGCATTGTCAGTGGTGATGGACTCGAATATCCCAAATCGGCAAACTATGTTATTATAGATGAAATTTTCCACTACTTTCTTTGTGACAGCCTTGTACGTAGAAGCTTCGACCCATCTTGTGAAATAATCAATTTACCAGGATGAAATGGTGCCCATTTGATGCAGTGGGCTCTATTGGCCCAATCATGTCCATGGCCCAAGCTGCAAAACGGCCAAGGTGAGTCCATTGCAGTTAGCTCATTAGATGGAACCAGGATAAAATCCCTATAGATATGGTACCGGTGACACTTCTGCACATAGCGAATACTATCGCTTTCTATGGTCATCCAAAAGTATCCAGCTCTTAAATATTCTTGGCTAAGGTGAAGCCATTCATGTGGGGTCCGCATGTTCCTGCACATATTTCTTCTAGCATTCTGGTTGCTTCGACGGTATGTACACATCTTAGCAGACCCAAGTCTGGGGTCCTCCCATACAGTACTTCCCCGTTGAGGAAAAAGTGATTTTCCAGCCTTCTGAGCGCTCGCTTTTGACCATTAGTATAATTTTCTAGATACTCTCTTGTTTCAACGAATCTTTTAATATCGTGGTACATGGCTTACTATCTGGATCTTTGTCTACATGAAAACGGTACGCGTGTTGATCCCTGATCTCTCTCTCGATTGGGTCGATGTAATTCTTATCTCGATGCTGAATCATGGATGATAAGGTTACAAGAGCATCAGCAAACTCGTTCTGGATCCTGGGAACGTGCCTGAACTCAATCTTTGTGAACTTCTTGCATAGCTCCTTTACACAGTGCAGGTATGCAAGGATCTTGACGCTCTTAGTACTCCATTCTCCTTGAACTTGATGTATCAATAGATCCGAGTCCTATATTATCAAAAGCTCCTTGATGTTCATGTCGACCGCCATCCTGATCCCGTGGATGCATGCTTCATACTCGGCAATATTATCTTTACTAGTGCCGGGTAATGTTATCCTGATTCTGAAATTAGGACTGCACCTATTCCCGCTCCTTTGAAATTTGATGCTCCGTCGAAGAACATTCTCCACCCTGGGTAAGATTCTACAATATCTTCTCCGGCGAACAACACCTCTTCATCTGAGAAGTATGTAGTGAGTGGCTTATAATCTTTGTCCACTGGATTATCTACAAGGTGATCAGCTTAGGCTTGTCCTTTGATGTACTTCTATGTTATGTACACAATGTCAAATTCACTGAGAAGAATCTGCCATTTGGCTAGTTTTCCTGTAGGCATTGGCTTCTGAAACTGTCACGACCCAACCGATGGGCTGCGACGGGCACCCGGTACCTTACTCAACCGAGTGCCAATGTAATGTATCTTTCGTGTAATTCTATCATAGGTAAATGAATCGGAGTAAAGCATGAGGGAATACAAACTTATACATATGATATACTGGCCTATAAGACCAAAATAATCACTCGTACACTAAACATAGGCCAATAAGGCCATACAATCTTTCACGTACACGACATATGTCTACAAGCCTCTAAGAGTACATAAATGTCATAAAGGTCGGGACAAGGCCCCGCCATACTAATCAATACACATCCTATTCATACTGACCAAATAAGCAACACCGGAGCAATTAGAGCGCACCAAAACCTTTTGCTGAGCTGATAGCCTACTTGGAGGACTCTCAACCTGTCTATTGAGACCTGCGGGGCATCAAATGCAGCTTCCCCAGGCAAAAAGGACGTCAGTACAAATGATGTACCGAGTATGTAAGGAATGAAAATCAGTAAATAATAGACATGAGAGAAACATGGAGTAAATGACTCAACCTGTAAGTCTGGATAACTCTGTAAATTATGAAATACTTATAGTGTCATGCATATGCGCATAATGTCACATCGTGCATAGGTACATGTGTTCATAACATCATCAAGCCTCTGAGGGCATCCCATCATATCATCTCGGCCACTGTGGGCAAAATCATCAATGTATACTAGCTGGTCATATGGTGGTGCATATATAACGTTGTAACCTTTTCCCATATACCATCCCATATACATACACACACACACACACACACAACACACACAACACACACACACACACACACACACACACACACACACACATATATATATATATATATATATATATACACACACACACACACACATACACACACACATATACATATATATACGTGTGTATAACGCCATCTGGTCATGTGTCAATGTGCATGTATAAATGCATATGAAATACGTTAATAAAATCTCTCGGTACGTCATAAGACCATTATGCCTCTAATTAATATCATGAATTAAACTTTACCAACTTACATATTTTTGAGGCCCATGAACAGATGATAGAATAATATAACACATGGGGAATCAAGAACATAAGCATCTCTAGTATTTCTATGAATAGAGTCATTTATGGAAGTTGTGCATTTGCTCCTTTCGTTTGTATCGTATGGATCATGCCAAAAAGAAAGAAGGGATAGCCT
Organism: Nicotiana attenuata; assembly: GCF_001879085.1. Taxonomy (NCBI): domain Eukaryota; kingdom Viridiplantae; phylum Streptophyta; class Magnoliopsida; order Solanales; family Solanaceae; genus Nicotiana; species Nicotiana attenuata. The sequence continues at coordinate 243,679 of NW_017670914.1, read as the reverse complement.
TAACATACCTGAGCCGATTCTCTTGACAATCCCTCTAACATACGTTAATTGCGACAAAAATATAATGGCGGATCCAAGTAGGGGAGAATCCGTATGATATTTTTGAGAAAGATTGCACCGTACTCCCTTGGAACCGCAAAATTCCGTTGCTATTGTGCTAAATAGTTTGGTATGAATTTTTTTTATTGAAGAACTCACGTTACATGTATATACATGTTCTTGCTGAAGCAAACCCATGTTATCTCACTTTTGAAAAATGTCAAAATGAATCTTGTTTTTGAATTCCATCCATACTTAGCAAGCCAATCTTCGCCATTTCATATTGTAGGAAAACCTTTAAGATCATGTGTTGTGGTCCCCATTTCTTTTGGATGACTTGGCCACCAAAATCCTTTAAATTTTGCCACCTAATTACATGATATAAGTGTCACACTTTGGCTTTGATGAGGACTCATTTTGCTGCCACGTTGGTTAATGTTTATCCACCCCAATAATTATCCACCAATCTCTTGATTAACTTGTTATTCTTCCACTAACCAATAATTAACCAATCACCCACATAATTAAGAATTATCTCAAATTATTAAAATACTACTCACTTTTAACACACTTCATGCACCTTACTATCATGTTTATGTGGTACCTTGTATGACACTAATCCATAAATACCAGGTATTTATAGCCCGGACCGTATTTTATCTCAAAATTCCAAACTTCGATGAAATTCATTTTCATCGATTTGCTTACCCTCTCACCTTCTTGAATTTACTTATCACTTGCTTGAAATAGCATAATACTTATAATCTCAAAATAATCTCATTCCCGAGCTTACGTCGATTAACTTACGATGAAACTTTAACGTACAAAAATGCGGGATGTAACACTTCCCTTGACTTGTACTTATTCTAAACTGTAGGTTTTCTTGCTGTAGCTGTTATCCTATTGTTTGAGCTGCATATTTACTTTAGGACTACGGAATGGTATTCCGGGAGATCTCCCTGCACATTTACTTTGGGACTACGGAACGGTATTCCGGGAGATCCCCCTGCACATTTTCTTTGGGACTACGGAACGATATTCCGCGAGATTCCCCTGCATATTTATGTTTGGGACTACGAGACGTTATCTCGAAAGATCCCCTGTTGTTAACTCTGTGTACTAAGCTGTTACCTTTCTATGATTTAATTCTTGTTAAACTTCAGTCTTTATTTTTGCTGCGATATTTCATTCTATCTTGTTCTTATTATATATATACCAGTAGGGCCCCGAAGTGACCTCGTCACTACTTGACCGAGGTTAGGCTTGGCACTTACTAGGTACCGTTGTGGTGTACTCACGCCCCTTTCCTGCACATGTTTTCGTGTGCAAATCCAGGTACCTCCTACCAGCCTCGCTTTTAGTTGCACAGTTGTTGCTGTGTCGGAGACCTCAAGGTACATCTGTCCGCGTCCGCAAATCCTTGGAGTCCTCTTCTATTCCCTTATGTTGATTTTTCATTTACTTCTTCAAACACTAATGTATAGAATAGTTTGAAATTCTTAGGAGCTCGTGACTTACGGTGTTCCGGGTCTTGGGAGAGTTGTGTACATTTTGAGAGTGATTCTTGTATATGCCAAGCGACATCTCAATTTCTTATTTGAAACATCTGTTACTATTAGTTGTTAATTTTTATGTTTTTCTTTTCATATCCGCATATGTTAGGCTTACCTAGTCGTAGAGACTAGGTGCCATCACGACGGTTCATGGAGGGAGAATTTGGGTTGTTATAAGTTGGTATCAGAGCTCTAGGTTCATAGGTGTCATGAGTCACAAGCCGGTGTATTAGAGTCTCGCGGATCGGTATGGAGACGTATGTTCTCATCTTCAGGAGGCTATGGAACTGTTAGTAAAATTTCACTTCTTTTGATTCCTTGTCATGCAAAATTGTTGACTTCGAAATTCTAAACTTCTGTCTTCTATTCTCTCACAGATGGTGAAGACACTGCAGCAGGAGATGACCAAGCACCCGCGCCCCCTGCTAGAGCCGCCAGAGGCCGGGGCCGGGGTAGAGGCCAAGGACGCCCACGTGGTGCAGCCAGAGCACCTGAGCGAGCTGCTACAGAGGAGCCACCAGTAGCTGCAGTCGGAGCACAGGCACCTGAGACGCCTGCTACTACTATGCCAACTCTTCAGGAGACCCTTGCACAGTTCCTGAGCTTGTTCAGTACTCTAGCTCAGGTAGGGTTGATTCCCATTGCTCTAGCCACATCTCAAGCCGGGGGAGGAGCACAGACTCATGTCGCACGCACCCTAGAGCACTGGGTTCAAGTTGATCAGATTCTAGAGGTTATACTGGTGCCACCTGTAGCCCCAGTTCAGCCCGAAGGTTTCTGAAGAGGAGCAGCGTAGGCTCGAGAGGTACAAGAAGTACCACCCTCCTACTTTTAGTGGCCTAGCGTCAGAGGATGCTCAGGGATTTCTGCAGGAGTGCCACCGTATCCTCTGTACTATAGGTATAGTAGAATCGAGTGGGGTTTCTTTCACTGCGTTTCAGCTTAGAGGAGCAGCCTATCAGTGGTGGCGTGCTTATGAGTTGGATAGTCTGGCTGAGGCAGCTTCACTTGCATGGACTCAGTTCTCGGACATGTATTTGAGAGAGTATGTCCCTTAGAGCCTCAAGGACGCATGGCGCGCGGAGTTTGAGCAGTTGCGCCAGGGTGCTATGACTGTCTCAGAGTATGCAGTTTGTTTAAGTGACTTGCCTAGACATGCACCGACATTGGTTTCTACAGTTCGAGAGAGGGTCCATCGGTTTATTGAGGGACTCCATCCCAGCATCAAGACTAGCATGGCCCGGGAGTTAGAGATGGATATCTCTTATCAGCAGGTGGTGAGTATTGCTAGGAGAGTGGATGGCATGCTTAACCGGGAGAGGGAGGAGAGAAAGGCTAAGAGGTCTCGAGAGTCTGGCCATTTTTCTGGTGCTCATGCCCCAGCTGTAGATCGAAATGGTAGGGGCTATGTGAGTCACCCTGTTCATTCAGCTTTTCCAGCAGCTAGTGACATTCCAGCCCCTCCTAGGCTCCAGGAGCCTTATTATGCACCTCCGGTATCTAGTGCGCCTTCTGCACGGGGTGCTTTTAGCGGTCAGTCCAACAGACCTGGCCTGAGTCAGCCACAGCAGCCACGCCCTCCTAGAGCTTGTTTTGAGTGTGTCGACACTCGCCATATGGTGAGAGGTTGCCCCAGACTTAGGAGGGGTGCACCTCCACAGACTTCTCAGCCACATGATACTCCACAGGTCCCCATGCTACGATTATAGCACCAGCTACTACTCCACCTGTTCAGTCAGCTCAAGGTGGAGGTCGGGGAGGCAGAGGTCACCCTAGAGAGTGAGGCCAAGCAAGATACTATGCCCTTCCTACTCGTACAGAGGTAGTTGCTTCCGACTCTGTCATCACAGGTATTGTTCTGGTCTGTCATAGAGATGCATCGGTTCTATTCGACCCATGCTCCACTTATTACTATGTGTCCTCTTATTTTACCCGATATTTGGGCGTAGCCCGTGATTCTATGAGTTTTCCTGTTCATGTGTCTACACCCATGGGAGATTCTATTATTGTTGACCGTGTGTATTAGTCGTGTTTGATTGTTATTAGTGGTTTGAGACTAGAGCCGATTTACCCTATTATGCTATTCTTGATTGTCACGCCAAGACCTTGACGCTAGCTATGCGAGGTTTACCACGATTAGAGTGGAGGGGTACCTTAGATTACACTCCCAGCAGAGTTATTTCATTTCTTAAAGCTCAACGAATGGTTGAGAAGGGGTGTGATTGTGTGAGATTTCAGTATTGATACCCCTACAGTTGAGTCAGTCCCAGTAGGTAGGAATTTCCTTGATATGTTTCCAACTAATCTTCTGGGCATGCCGCCCGACAGAGATATCCACTTTGGTATTGATTTGTTGCCGGGCACTCAGCCCATCTCTATTCCTCCTTATCGTATGGCCCCTCCTGAGTTGAAGGAACAATTATAGGAATTGTTTGATAAGGGCTTCATTCGGCCTAGTGTGTCACCTTGGGGTGCTCCTGTCTTGTTTGTGAAGAAAAAGGATGGTTCTATGCGTATGTGCATTGATTATCGCTAGTTGAACAAAGTTACAATGAATAACCAGTATCCTTTGCCTCGTATTGAGGACCTATTTGATTAGTTACAGGGTGCCAGTGTGTTTTCCAAGAATGACTTACATTTAGGTTATCATTAGTTGAAGATTTGGGAGCCAGATATCCCGAAGATTGCTTTCAAGACTTGGTATGGTCATTACAAGTTCCCTGTGATGTCATTTGGGCTGACCAACGCCCCAGCAATATTTATGCATTTGATGCACAGTGTATTTCGGCCTTATCTTGATTCATTCGTCATTGTGTTTATTGACAACATTCTGGTGTACTCCCGGAGTCGGGATGATCATGAGCAACACTTGAGGATAGTACTTCAAACCTTGAGAGAAAAGAACTTATTATTTTACCAAAAAAGTGTTAATAGTGAGAAAATAGGGGGTGAATCCTAGTTAAATATAATAACTACTAGATATGAAGACTTAATGTATTAATAATGTAGGAACGTGTCCAATAATATTGAATGCCGATTAAGAATACTCAATAATTGTCAATGAATGCAATAAAGAAAGCTAGCAATGAACGTAGATAATGGCAATAAATGTAATAAGGAGGAACTTGTCACCCAAATGTTAGATGACTCGTTTGATTCTCCTTCCTGACAACAACGTGGGGATAATATAAAATGAAGGTGGACAAGGGATCCTTGGATCTTGTGAGTAAAAGATAGATGTTGAATAATGGAATCACTGGACAAGACAATCTTTGTTTATTCTCCGTAGTCAACCTTTACAATGTGTTCTTATCTCAAGAGTGAAGAAGATCCCTTTTTGTTCTCTATCTCTTCCTATTTATAGGGATATTCCTAAGAAACCCTAAAAAGTACAACTGAGAGAATACGCAATGGAATATTCCTCCTTTCTATTCTAAACTTATTCCACCGTTACTCCGTACATTCTTTACTTGACCTCGGCACTAATCCTTCCTAAGACGACTCCTTGCCATTATGCCGTGGTTGGCTGAATCCTCGACCACGTCCATTTGCAGTTATTAAGTTCAGTCCAAATTTTGACCAATACAGTTATATGCAAAGTTCTCAAAATGTGAGTTCTGGTTGGATTCAGTGGCATTTTTGGGTCATGTAGTGTTGAGTGAAGGGATCAAGGTGGATCTGAAGAAGGTGGAAGCAATGCAGAGTTGGCCCAGACCGTCCTCAGCTAGAGAGATCCGGAGTTTCTTCGTTTGGCGGGGTATTACCGTCAACTTGTTGAGGGATTCTCATCTGTTGCAGCACCTATGACTAGGCTGACCCAAAAGGGTGCTTCGTTCAGGTGGACAGAGGAGTGTGAGGAGAGCTTTCAAAAGCTCAAGACAACTTTGACTACAGCCCCGGTATTAGTATTTGCCTATAGGTTCGGGGTCTTATACTATTTATTGTGATGCGTCAGGAGTTGACCTCGGCGCAGTGTTGATGCAGGACCGTAGGGTTATTGCCTATGTGTCCAGACAGCTGAAGGTGCATGAAAATAACTATCCTGTCCACGACCTTGAGTTAGCGACTATTTTTCATGCCTTGAGTCGCGGGGTGGGGAGTTTAGGGAGCTTAGCATATTTGCCAGCAGTAGAGAGGCCATTGGCACTAGATGTTCGGGCCTTAGCTAACCAGTTTGTTCGATTGGATATTTTTGAGCTGAATCGAGTTTTGGCTTGTGTGGTCTCCCAGTCTTCTCTTTATGATCGTATTAGGGAGCATCAGTATGATGACACGGTTCAGCACGATGATGCTAAGGAGGTCATTATTGGGGATGATGGTGCATTGAGGATGCAAGGCAGGCTATGTGTGCCCAATGTAGACAGAATGCGTGAGTTGATTCTTCAGGAGGCTTACTGCTCGCGGTACTCCATTCAACCGGGTGCTATGAAGATGTATCAGGACTTGAGGCAACATTACTGATGGCGTAGAATGAAGAAGGACATAGTGGAATATGTAGCCCGGTGTCTAAATTGCCAGCAGGTGAAATATGAGCATCAACGGTTGGGTGGATTGCTCCAGAAGTTATAGATTCCGGAGTGGAAATGGGAGCGGATCACCATGGATTTCGTTGTTGGACTCCCACGGACTCAGCTGAAGTTTGATGCAGTATGGGTGATTGTGGATAGTCTGACTAAGTCAGCTTGTTTCCTTCATGTGATGACTACTTATTCTTCCGAGCAGCTGGCTCGAGGTTATATCCGCGAGATTATCAGGCTTCATGGCGTGCCGGTATCTATCATCTCTGATCGGGGTACGCAGTTTACATCTTGGTTCTGGAGGGCGGTACAACATGAGTTGGGTGCTCGGGTGGAGTTGAGCATAACATTTCACCTCAGACGGACGGACAATCCGAGCGCACTATTCAGATTCTAGAGGATATGCTCCGTGCGTGTGTGATGGAGTTTGGAGGTTCTTGGGATCAGTTTTTGCCCCTTGCGAAGTTTGCCTACAATAACAATTATCAGTCCAGCATTCAGATGGCACTGTACGAGCCTCTGTATGGTAGGCGGTATCGGTCCCCAGTGGGTTGGTTCGAGCCGGGTGAGGCCATATTATTGGGTACGGACTTGGTTCAGGATGCCTTAGAGAAGGTTAAGGTGATTTAGGATTGACTTTGCACTGCCCAGTCCAGACAGAAGAGTTATGCGGATCGGAAGGTTCACGATGTGGTTTCGCCTATTAAGGGCGTTATGAGGTTCGGGAAGAAGGGCAAGCTGAGCCCAAGGTCCATTGGTCCATTTGAGGTGTTGCGACAAGTTTGGGAGGTTGCTTATGAGCTTGCCTTACCTCCCAGTCTAGCAGGAGTTCATCCGGTATTCAATATTTCCAGGCTCCGGAAGTATCACAGTGATCCGTATCACGTGTTGGAATTCAGCTCAGTCCAGTTGAACAAGGATCTATCTTACGTTGAGGAGCCAGTGGCTATATCGGACAGGCAGGTTCGAAAGCTGAGGTCAAAGAACATTGCTTCGGTAAAGGTTCAGTGGAGGGGTCAGCCGGTCGAGGAGGTGACTTGGGAGACCGAGCAGGATATGCGCAGCCGTTATCCTCATCTTTTCACCACTTCAGGTATGTCTCTATGCTCGTTCGAGGACGAACGATTATTTTAAGAGGGGGAGGATGTAACAACCCGGCCGGTCGTTTTGAGAGTTATAGCCCCGATCCCCTATTTACTGCTTCCCCCGTATCTTTTTCTGCTTATGTGACTTGCCGGGAGGTTTCATTTTGGTTTTTGGAGTGTTTTGGGACACTTAGTCCCTAAACGGAGGCTTAAGTTTTAGGATTTGGACCGTAGCCAGAAGTGTGTGAAGAAGACTGCGGTAGGGAGTTTTTGTCAGTTCCGTTAGCTCTGTTGTGTGAATTTGGACTTAGGGGCGTGTCCGGATTATGTTTTGGAGGTCTGTAGCTAATTTAGGCTTGAAATGGCGAAAGTCAAATTTTTGGAGATTTGTCCGGTAGTGGACTTTTTGATATCGGGGTTTGAATCTGATTCCGGAAGTTGGAGTAGGTCCGTAATGTTGAATATGACTTGTGTGCAAAATTTGAGGTCATTCAAATGTGGTTTGATAGGTTTCAGCATCGGTTGTATAAATTTGAAGTTTCAAGTTCTTTATGTTTGAATTGGAGGATCATTCGTGATTTTAGCGATGTTTGATGCGATCTGAGGGATCGACTAAGTTCGTATGGTGGTTTAGGACTTTTTGGTATGTTTGGTTGAGGTACCGGGGGCCTCGGGTTGATTACCGATGCTTAACGGACCTTTTGGACTGAAGAAAAGATAGCAGATTTTCTGGTATTTTGTTGCAGGCTTTTTCTTCATCGCATTCGCGAGAGAGGTCTCACGATCGCGTAGGGCATCTGAGAGGCCACTAAAGTTGTTCTTCACGTTCTCGAAGATGGGGAAGCGATCACGAAAGGTTATCAGGCTGTGCACCGCGAACGCGTGGGCTAGGCCGCGTTCGCGAAGAGGAAGTGAGGCAATAGTGGAGCTCAAGTTCGCGGTCGCGTGAGGACGCACGCGATCGCGTAGGTGTGAGCAGCCAGTGCATCGTGTTCGCATGGTGTGTTCTGCATTCGCGTAGAGTGAAATTCTAGGGAACCGAAGTTGTTCTTCGAGATCGCGAGGCTATTTCGGCGATCACGATTAAGAAATCACTGGGCAGTATTAAACATTTGAAAAATGAGGGTTTGGCCATTTTTATCAAAACTTGAGTTTGGGAGCTCGAATTTGGACGAGATTTTGAGGGATTTTCAGAGATATCAATTGGGTAATGATGCTATACGTGATTTCGGTTATATCCTACTAATCTACCATTAATTTTATCATTTAATTCCGGATTTGGGGTGAAAATGGGAAAAATGGGAAGAAGTTCTTCAACTAAGATTTTGGGTTGTGATTGGGATTTTGACATCGAATTGGATAATTTTGGTACGCGTGAACTCATGAGTGAATGTGTTTTCATATTTCGTGACTTTTACCCGATTCCGAGATATGGTCCCAGGGAGGCTTTTTAGGGAGATTTTTCAATTTCTTGCTTTAGCTTTGATTTCATTTGCTAGATTAATTTTTTGTAGTTATATTTATGATATGTAAATGATTTTGGCTAGATTCGGGCCATTCGGAGATAGATATTCATGGAAAACGCATTGTTATCGAGTGATTGAGCTTGGTTCGAGGGTAAGTGGCTTGCCTAAGCTTATGTGGGAGAACTCCCCTTAGGATTTGGTACTGTTTTGATATGTGAGCGTAGTGTATGTGAGGTGATGAGTGTGTACACGGGCTAATTTTTGTAAATCCTATTTTTACTAAGTAATCACCTGTTTTCTTCCTATTTGAATTATGTCAGCATGTGTAGTAGCCTGTTTAACCTAAATTAGCATGTCTACTTGCCTTAATTAATTATCTGAGCTCTGTGCAACATGTTTAGTGGCTTTCCTTCCTTCCCTTGACTTGTACTTAGTCTAAACTGTAGGTTTTCTTGCTGTAACTGTTATTTTGTTGTTTGAGCTGCATATTTACTTTGGGACTACTGAATGGTATTCCGGTAGATCTCCCTGCACATTTACTTTGGGACTACGGAACGCAATTTCGGGAGACCCCCTTACACATTTACTTTGGGACTATGGAACGGTATTCTGGGAGATCCCCCTACATATTTACGTTTGGGACTACGAGACGGTATCTTGGGAGATCCCCTGTTGTTAACTCTGTGTACTGAGCTGTTACCTTTCTATGATTTCATTCTTGTTAAATTTCAGTCTTTATTTTTGCTGTGATATTTCATTCTGTCTTGTTTTTATTATATATACACTAGTAGGGCCCTGATGTGACCTCGCCACTACTCAACCAAGGTTAGGCTTGGCACTTACTAAGTACCGTTGTGGTGTACTCATGCCCCTTTCTTGCACATTTCATGTGCAGATACAGGTTCCTCCTACCAGCCTCGCTTTTAGTTGCACAGTTGTGCTATTTCGGAGACTTCAAGGTACATTTGCCCGCATCCGCATATTCTCGGAGTCCCCCTCTATTCCCATATATTCATTTTTCCTTTACTTCTTTGAACACTGATGTATAGAACAATTAAAAATTCTTAGAAGCTTGTGACTTACGGTGTTTCAGATCTTGGGAGAGTTGAGTACATTTCGAGAGTGATTATTGTATATGCCGAGCGACATCTAGATTGCTTATTTAAAACATCTGTTACTGTTAGTTGTTAATTTTTATCTTTTTCATTTTATTTTCGCAAATGTTAGGCTTACCTAGTGGTAGAGACTTGGTGCCATCATGACGGTTCATGGAGGGAGAATTTGGGTCGTGACATACTCTATCTTCTCTAGAAATTCCTTCATTCCAAACATCTCAATAGTGCCCGAGTCAATTACTGTCCCCTTAAGCATTATTAGCCAAGAAAACTAATCTTCTCGGCCCATAATAGTAATTTTTCTTTGGGTTTTCTTCCAGCATTTGGAACTAGTTCCTTTCTCCTTAGAGTAATAAACAACTGCCTTTCATTTTTTGTGATTCCTCTTGTACTTAGATGTGGTTGAATATGATCCGGCCTTCTCCTTTCCTTTATTTTGAAGAGAAATCTCCCCTTTTTCCTCCTCTTCTTCCTCTTTTTATTTCTCATCTCCCTCACTTACCGAGTCTACTTCCTCTACATCTTACTCATCCCTCAAACGGAACTCTTGTCTTTATTTTCTCTTTTTCTTACTATGCTCCAATGCCTCTTCAGGAGCAGTCTTGCTCTTTCCTCTAGTGTTTGGTGTTCTAGCCTTAAGAGTCTCAGATGTCCCCAACTTTACTACTTTCTTTGAATTTGTTTAACTCTCTTAAGCTTCTCCTTAGTACCCATTCTCTTTTATTTTACTTGAGAGAATTTCTCAGCCAAAACCACATTGGTACTGTTATTCCCTCCTTATTCACTTTAGGTTCTCCCTCTTTTTCTTTCTTAGTATTACTAGACTATATCCCTAACGATGATAATTTTTCTTTGTCAGTGACTAAAGAACCAGGTTCTTGGACCTCTTTAGTACTCTTTTTAGCATTTTCTTCTCCATCTTCTACGTCTTCACCAACAACGGAAGAACCTGGTTGTTGGCCAGGGGCTCCAGGTGCTTCTACTCCTGCATTAACATACTTCCCTCCTAATTCTTCACTATGGACAATTATGCCCTTCATACCTGTATCAGTAGTACCAACAATATCATCAGCACCAACATCAATTAAATTTTCACTCTTTTTCTCTTCCTCCTTCACACCTTCTACCACGTCCTCCCCCTGGTTTTCAGGCTCCTCTAACATAGTACTCGCTTGTTTAGATTCTTCCATATGCTTATCATTAGAATCATTGACAACCTCAATGGCAGATTTTGGGTTTCTGAAATGTTTTGGTCAGACTCGATTTGAGCGGGTGAAATGGTAGGGGTATCAACAGTTGGGGTGGTTCAGATTCCAAAGGACCAGATTTGGGAAGGTTTGTTAAGTTCGACATGGTTGTAAATTTCAGTTTCTTGGTGTGAAATTAGGATTTGGAAGTTCTTGCTTTGTTATTGATTCGGGAATTTTGATAGCGAGTGAGAGATAATGGGTTGAGGTTCTTGAGTAGGGGGTCAATAGGGGACATGATTTCAGAGTGACAAAACCTAATCAATCATGGGGAAATAACTCCTAATCGGGATCTACGTGGGAAAGAATGGCACCCTACGTTCAACATATAAATATGACGGCTTCTATTGGCTCTATTTGGGTAGTAGAGACGTGTTCTATAAGATTTTGAGCATGTGACCCCCTTTTAATTGTATGAATTTAAGGGATTCATCATTATAGGATATGATCAATTGACTAGGAACTTGGTTTTCATGACGTAGTAGTTTAACAGTTTAGTACAACTATTTATTGCAAATGAGGTACATACCTGGATATCATACAACCAAGTTATTTGACTAATTTCCTTAATACGGCCAAAAGGTTTTTTTCTATATAGGATTTTATCATCAGATTAAACTTCTAAGCCCTTGAAACTATACCATGCGGGCATACCTGCTAGCTTATAAGACAGAGTTAGACATTTTTAATACTTAGACTCGCTAAACACTTTATTAAATCATAGCCAATCATTAAGGGAAATCAAGAATGTCTTAGTTTATCTTGATCATACCGAGCTCCAAGCGATTTCTTTCTAAAATAATTCCCGCTGAAAGCCTTGGTAAATATGTTTGCAATCTTGTTCTCCGTTCTTCCAAAATTTAATAGAGATGTGATCTTTTTCTACATTTCCCTCAAGAAACAATGCCTCATATCAATATATTTTGTTCTCTTGGGTGAACCGGGTTTTTACCATGTTCATTGTACTTGTATTATCAAAGAATATGGGAGCCCATTCAATCATTACTTTATAATCTTCCAACTGCTGTTTGTTCCATAATAAATGAGCACAACATGAAACATCAACTACATACTCAATTTCCGAAGTTGACCGGGCTATAGAATTTTATTTCTTTGAATCCCATGACATCAAACACGAACCTAGGAAGTGAGCCATCCCCCGATATGCTCTTCCTATCACCAGATAACTCGTATAATCAGCATTTGCATATCCAGTCATGTCGAATGAATCACGATATGGATACCAAAGAACCAGGTCTTGAATACCTTTCAGACATCTCAAGATCCCTTTAACAACTTACAAATGTGACTTATTGGGATAGAACTGAAATCTTGCACAATATATACTATGCACAATATCTGGTTACAGTTAGATGGAATAAAGATCCAATCATACCCCTATACTTCTTTTCATCAACAGAGGGACCAAGTTTCTCTATATCCAACCTGGTTGCAATTGCTATGGGAATATCAATTGTCTTAGCATTATCCATCTCAAACCCCTTGAGTATCTCCTTGATGTACTTCTGTTGATATCTCATTATTTCTTTAGTAGTCTACTTAACTTGTAGTCCTGGGAAGAAATTTACTTCTCTCATCATACTCATCTCAAATTCACTACCCATGAGTTTAGCAAACTCATTGCACAAGGATTCATTTGTATCCCAAAAGATGATATCATCAACATATATTTGAACAATCAGCAAGTTTTTGCCACTTTTCAACCGAAATATGGTATTGTCAATTTTGCCTTGTGGTGAACCCATTCTCCAGGAGAATTTTTGACAACCTTTCATACCATGATCTTGGAGCTTGATTTAAACCATACAGTAATTTGTCCAATTTATACACATGATCTGGAACCCCATGGCTCTCATAGCCTGAAGGCTAATGCACAAAAACTTACCTCTTTCAAATACGCATTCAGAAAAATACTCTTCATATCCATTTGATACAACTTAAAACCCATGTAGGATGCAAATGTAATGAACATTCTAGTGGCTTCCATTCTAGCAAATTGGGCAAAAGTGTCATTAGAGTCGCACTACTAAAAAATAGCAAATTTGCGACCGTCAAATCAGTCGGAAATCAATCGAAAATTATATTTTTCTGATGGATTTTCGACTGAAAAGTGTCAATCGGAAAACACCTGATTGCAATATATTTGCGACAGAACTAGTAAAAAATTTACGACGGATTTAGTCGCAAACTGAAAAATAAAGGGACATTTGAATTTAAGCCATTTGCGACCGAATTGGTCACTAAATTTGCGACTGATTCAGTCGTTGGCCAGAATTAAAAAAATAAATACAAATTAAAGGTTTCGAATGATTCCGTCGGAAAATTAAATAATAAAATTAATTTTTAATTAATTACTCCGACTGAAGTAGTCGTGCATATTGAGTATTAATTAATTAAAAAATTTCTGAAATTCTTAATTTGTGACTGAATCAGACTCAAATCTGGGTAATTTATGGTGAAATTTACAACTGATTCAGTCGCAAATCTTGAAAATTTTTAGCAGAATTCTCCTGTATTTTTAGTTACACCACCTGCCAAATAAAACATCCAACCAAACATCTAACAACCAACCAAACACCTAGTATAACAATCCAAATCCAATATTTACTACAAGACGAACAATAATATTTATAATAATTCAACCAACTAATCAAACAACCAACTATCAAACAACATAAATTAAACATGTTTCTAAATTCAAATCTAAAACATTCAAATAGCTTAGTCAGACTCAGTCTCCTCCTCAGACTCAGACTCGAACTCCATTGCAGCTTGACTGCTTTTCTTGATTTTCTTTTTTAATTTTTTTTGATCAAAGCCCGAGTTGCTTGAAATTATTGCAACATTTGATCCACTTTTTGACGCATAACTTCCATGTCTTCTTGGAAAACTGATGCCCCAGTGAATAATGCTGCTGGTGGACGACTGGAGGATGGCTGTACGCCAATCCCATAGACTCGACCTCTATTTATTATTTCATGATAAATAAAGAAAAGAAATAAGAAAACAAACAAGCAACTTTCAAACTAATACCAAAATAGATAATTACATAATATTTATACCTTTATTCACGCCACCAGCCGCCTGTGTCCAAATTGCAGTCATATCCTCCGGGGCTGGCTGAGTTTGTCGCCATGCATCAAGATCACTATGATACTTATCCCGAAATAAAAATAATAAAAGTTATATAAATAAAATAAACCAAAAGGAAAATCTAATATAGTGTTGGTGTTGGGATCATACAAATGTCTCTGAAGCACGCGGTTTGACCCATCCCCGTCCTTCTTCTTCTTCTTCTTGTGGGTCTCCGCAAAGACCTCAGCATAAGTCACATCTCCCCCACGTTCCTTTTCCTGAAAATTAAAAGTAATTAGATGTGTATATATATACATATAATACTTGTAAAACTAAGAATATTTTATAATGAAATTGCCGTTCTCAAATGATGGGCTACAAAACTAATAGAACCTCGAGTATGCAACGCTGCTCTATTTAACTTTGCCTGTTCACTCTTCTTCTTCCAGTCAGGGGTGTTCCACTTCGCCAACTGAATTTAGACATCTTCACGTATCTAATCAGGTCTGGTGCCACCTCTCCTAGCAACATGATGTGAATCTGTTATCCGCTTATGTGCTCTCTTCTCGAAGTTCTCATTCACCAGATTTTCAAGTGTAGGCTTCCATACGCACCTAACCTGCAAAATTGAATAAATACTAGATGAATGAGGATAAGTATTAATAAAAATTAATTTATTCTTACCTTAAATTGTTTCCACATATTCATTCTGATCTGGTATGGTAACTGCGTTCATGAATTCTACGGCATATGAAAAAATGTCTTCATAGATTACATCACCATATGCGCGTCCTGAAAGGATGGAAAAAACTTGCATTTAATTTAACATATAAAAAATGTCATCAAATTCATTATATGCAAAATTTTATTGAAATATTTTAAAAGGAAATTGAAGGAAAACTTACCCGTCGCCATGGAGAACAATAATCAGCCGATGAAGATGATCGTACTGTACAGTCCCTCCAGTACACTATCTTACGGGACCAGCAGCTGTAGAAGTACTGGTAGATAGGGATGCAGCTGCGTGAGAGCCCCTAATATCCAAGTTAGATATACTTGGAGTGGATGATGATGGAGATGATCATAGAGTGGGCGATGTATGAGGCACAAAAGATGAACCACCATGCTGATTACTATGATGGCTCGGGGATACAATCGGTGGTGAGCCACTGAACTGACTAGCAGGATCACGTAGGGAAGAAGCTGGAAAATGAGGCGTGGGTATAAAATTAATGGTGGTCGAAGCTGAGCCACTATGAGAAGGCATGGAGTAATACTGAAGCGAGCTAGATGGGGGAGGGACTTTGAAAAAGTCAGATTACTGTGAAGCTTGGCATGGAAGGACGAGAAGGCATAGGAGGAGGGCTCATATTCTGTATAGGTGGAGGAAGCTGACTTGGTCTAGGTAAAGTGTGTTCTTTTTCCTAGATTTTTTTATTCTTTACTGCGAGAATCCATTTGTATTATGAATATAAAATATTTACATGTAAAAACATTTGACATAATAAACATAAAATATACATAATAAATATAACAATAAAAACATAAAAAAATGAAGATGTCATTAATAATATAAAGTAATTTTATAAATACTGAACAAGTCATAAAACACACAAATAGCTTAATCATCATCACTTGTTTCATTTTCATTTTCTTCATCATATAATTCATCATCGCTTATTTCATTATCATCATATAAGTTTTCATCCTCGCTTGTTTCATGTTCAGCAATTGAATATTCATCCTCATTTTTCATTGATGTTCCCTCACCATGCTCAGTTAAAATTGATCTTAGGGCCGAAGGATCGAATTCTTCGTATAAGTCGTTGCTATCCTGCAATTCATCTGCTAATTCATCATCAACTATTGTTTCAACACTTGAAATGTTATTTTGGTATGCTACATCCGATGCATCCTCGACTTCAACTATACCCACTAGCTTAGATTTTATCACTACCGTCATGCGGACTTATTCTTGCACAAAGGATAAGGTACATAATACACTTGTTTCACATTTTGTGCAATAATAAATAGGTCATAGAGTCTATACCTCCCTGTGTGCTTTATTTAAATAATTTTGTATTGAGGATGCACATTCATACCTCTATTTGGTGTTGGATCGTACCACTTACACAGAAAGAGTATCAATTTTTTCTTCAGCCAACTCACTTTATACTCAAGTTCTATGATCTCTTGAAGTACACCGTAATAACCAATATCCCCATCGGCTTTCACACGCACACCACTATTATTTGTTTTTCTTACCCTTAGACCATTCTTTTGTATGAAACTTGTACCCATTGAAAAAATACTTAGACATTTTTCTGGCTCTAGAATCACGTCCCCAAACTATATCTTGCAAAAATTGATCATTTATGCTATTAACTGAATTATGAACCTATAAAGGGTAAAATAATTTAGAATTATTTAAATACATATAAATTATTATAATTTACTGTTAATAAGACCATGTTAAATATTAAGTAACACTTACAAATTCATTAAATCATTCTAAAAACTTTGGATAAACAAGATCTTGCCCATATGTACCCAATAACCAATTATCCGACAAAATAGAAAATATCATTAGTTAAAATGATGATGAATTTAGTATATGTCAGTAATATAAATGTATACTTACTTATAGTAAGGTTGGACCTATGGGCAATTCAAAAGCACATGTGTTGTAGTTGACTTTAGTTCCATCTCACTCAAAAGTGGTTTTGAACTACGTTTTGGATCGCATTTACCTAGTTAGTTGAATTTGGAAAATGGTGGAAACGATGGATTATGATTCGCTGCCTCCATCGTCATGCCGATCAGGTCTATTTCTCAAACATGGCACATCATGTTCAAAAAAATATGAACAAAAATAAGAAGTTTCTC
Organism: Nicotiana attenuata; assembly: GCF_001879085.1. Taxonomy (NCBI): domain Eukaryota; kingdom Viridiplantae; phylum Streptophyta; class Magnoliopsida; order Solanales; family Solanaceae; genus Nicotiana; species Nicotiana attenuata. The sequence continues at coordinate 226,675 of NW_017670914.1, read as the reverse complement.
TAGATACATATGCCTCACAAATTGATCCTTCAATCGTAGATCTATTTTGTCAGTCCGCTTACATTTGCCAATAATCCTGCATATTAGCGTTATTTTTAGGTGGAATAATGTTAAAATTAAATATATAAGGATTAATGATTAATAGTCATTAATTGCCTCTCAAATGGATACATCCATCTGCATTGAACTTGCCCTCCAAGTTATACCTCTTGTACAAGGTGAATTGGAATATCTTCCATCACGTCAAAAAACGAAGAGAGAAAATTTTTGCCAACTTGTTTAAAGTTACGCGAATGTTACTCTCCATGTAAGTTAGGTTCTCCACCCACAAGGTGCTAGAATAATCCTCCTTAAAAAATAAGCTTACCTCTTTGATGGGCTTCCATATTCTATCAGGCAATGCATTAAATGCAACATGCATCAATGATTTCATGAAAATGAGATAATCGTGACTTTTCATAGACATCAACTTTCCTTCTTTCATGTCAACACACCTAGACAGGTTTGATGCATAACCATCAGGCATACTCAAATTGTTAATCCAATCACAGATCACTCTTCTCTCCTCTAAGGTGAAGGTAAAATTGGCCTTGGGTTTCTGAATCTTGTTGTTCAAATATGTCAGGTACAACTCACTTCGCCTACAATATTTCTTTATGTCCATCCTGGCCTTCAAGTTATCCTTTGTCTTGTTGTTGACATCCATCACAATATTAAACAAGTTGTCAAAAAAGCTTTTCTCGGTATGCATGATATCAAAATTATGCCTAAGAAGATTGTGCTTCCAATAAGGTAACTCCAGAATATGCTTTGTTTAGTCCAACTGTGTGTAATACCATAACCAGGTATCTTATTAGCCAAAGGATACTCTGTTACCTTAGGTACATCCCTAACTCTGTTCCAAATCTCTTCTGGAGACAAGAAGGATAGTGGCACATCATAATTGTCGTGCCCCCTTTTTCTCGCGAAATTGGGTTTCGACATTTTGAAAACTCTTTTTGAGAGGGTAAGGAAAAGGAATTGGTTAAGAGTCGCCACCTAACGGATTAAGGTGCGTTAGGGCACCTAGAGCAGATAACTCATGTTATACCAGTTTACATCACCAGAGATCGGGTAAGGGCTCGAAATTACCTCGAAGATAAAGTGTTAGGTACTCTTCAAGGTCCACAACTGTGGGTCCCGGTCGAACTCAATTATAAATTAGTCTAATAAAGAAGCGAGAGAATTATTTAATAAGGATTGGGGGGGGGGGTCCTAAATTTCTTAGCCTAAAGGATAACCCCGTGCAACATAAATAATACTTCGTAACTCCCTCGAGGACGGGGGTGTTACTCATATTATCCAGCAGGCACAGACTATCATCTCCTGCTATCCGATTACTATCTTCAAGTTGTTACTTAAAGCACTCTAGTTGATTCTAGTTCATTTACTATACGTGCACTACCCGTCCCTTACCTATGGCCCTGGAGGCATTAGGACCTCTATTTGGGATGGTTCTGGACTGAGCCTAGGTTGCTCAAAATTGTAAAATACTAGGCGACAAGCAAAAGAGTTAGGACTTTCAGATAAAAAGCAGATACGGGCTCATATTGACCTCCACACATAAACAGCAAATGCACGCAATTGATTGACAGGCTTTATTAATTTTAAAGCCTATAGACAGGATATCTATGTAAGGAAAAGGCGAGCAGTGATACACAGAAGCAGTCTTATTAATGCGAGTGTTAGGACCAATTATTTGCCTACAGATTTTACTTAGTACAGTATCTGGGCGTTGCAGAAAGTAATGCATCACAATCACAAATCTAGAATTGTTATTTTAGTCCTACAGGCATATTGTCTAAGTGATTGACATCATCGATTGTATTCAGAACCAATTAGCAGAATCCTATAGGCATGACTTCTACGAGCGTGATGATTGTTACCCTATAAGCAAGATATCTAAGTTCGAACTGGCTTTGATCTTATAGGCATGATATCCATTTTAACCCTATAGGCATGATTTCTAGCACTGAATTGACCTTAATCCTATAGGCATGATTTCTAATTAAATAGCATACGCGCAGAAATTTAGACACATTGCCAGAAAATAGTTGAGTCAAATATTGGTCCTATAGGCATGATCGCTAACACACTTTATTGGAAAAATTAACGTATCCTATAGGCAGGATTTCTAACAAAAGTTGTAATATTAATCCTATAGTTAGGATTTCTAATACAGAACTCATACGATTTTAGCAGAATCAACATCACTAATGAAAATCCTATAGGCAGGATCTCTGAACAACGTAGAACTTAACAGTTTTGGAAAAAATGAGGAGAATTAACTTTCCAAGTCGATCCGATCCATTCGTTCGTAGAGCTATTTACTCAATCGCAGACGCGTAGATGAAACCCTATAGGCAGGATTCTACCTAGTTTTACAAATGAAATAAGAAACCCTCCCGATTTACTAAATACCCCAGAATCTATTTATTACAAAGTTATTACAGACCAGATTAGCAAATGAATTACATGATAGTAATGGCACAAACTATAGGGAGCCTTTATCAGGTCCAAATACACATGGGCAACCAGGCCTTCAAACCATTTTCACCTCGAGGCTTATTTCACAGGTACAACATAGCCAATAATGAGTAATTCACCCATAGCACATATAGAATCAGGTTTCCAGTGTGTCAAAGTTACCAAGGGCCTCAGAGACCCAGGGCAATGCTCACACCAGAACCACATACTCAGAAATGATTCTAAAGAGATTAGGAACCAGTTCCCAGTGTGTCAGAGTTCACAAGAGTCTCACATGGACCCGGAGCAGTGCTCACACTGGGATGGTTGAGGATAGAACCTAAAGGACTAAGATTGGAATTTTTTAAAAAAAAAGAGTAACATCATATAAAAAGAGGTAGGGACAGATTTAAAACAGTTTGGATTCCTCAGAAGAAGACTACCATAATAGAATTTTAGAACACAGAACATGTAGGCATAATGGCATTTAAGAAAACAAGCAAGGGTGGCAAAGTACACAGTTTCAAACAGGTCAAGTCAGAAAAGACCTAATTACACTAAGTGTGCATGCTAACATTTAGGACAACCTTGTTTAATCACAGAAACATTTAGGCAAAGTGTCAAGGCAAACAGTCAGATTAACACATGAATCCAGAGGGATACAAGACCTCTTAGCAGGGCACATGAATTAGGTAACAATACAAGTCTGTAAAGTTAGGATTGATGAACTAATTTCATGGTAGTGGTATCCTAAGGATTCTAAGTTCAGAACATGCTAGGATTAGCAAACAGTGTGCATGAGACAATTAAAACATTAAGCTAGGTTTTAAGAGAATTTATATTATTATTCAAAATAACCAATTAACAGTATCAATCATGAACTCATAGAAGCATAAAGGCAGAATCATGCTCGAAATAAAGTTCAAACATGTTGGTTGAACAACGCAGATTAGGGAGACATAGAAAATAAAATGGCAAGGGATAATGACTTGCCAGTTAGGCAAGAAAGCAAGAAAATACACCACAGTAGTTAAGTCCAGAATTGATTGGCCTTGGCTTTCAGCCGGCCAAGTCCAGAAATAAAAGACCAAAGAACCAAAGTGAAAAACTAAGTTTTTTAGTGAGAGTATTGAGAGCTCGAGTCTGTCTTAAGGGGAAAGGGGAGAAGGTTTCAATAGAGTTCAATTAGTCGAAAAATACGGAAAGAAATCAAACACACATAAGCAAGGGAAGAAATTAATCGCAGAATCAATTGAAGTCTAGTTTTAGGGCAAATAATACGGAGTTCAGTGGATTAATCAGAGAATAATGGCGTGCAATAAGGCGAGTAACACTTAGAATAAGAAAAATATCACATAGAATCGATTAACAATCAGTTTCAGGGCAAACTAAGGTAAAGAAATAAAAGAAACATGGCAGATTGAACAGAAAGAAGGAAAATATCAGTCCCATACGAGAAAGGAAAGGGTATCAATCAGAAAATCAGTAAAGACAAAGAAAGGTCTCAAACCCTAGTTTTAGGTAAACCTTCACAAGTTGGCAGATAATAAAGATAATCAAATACATATTGCATGCGATGAATGTGGACAAGAAATCATTTGAAATAACACATAATCGAACCAGATCTGGTCCAAATTCAAGGTCTGAAACCCTAATTTAGGGTAAGTAAAAGAAATTAACAGAAATAGGCAGATTTATGCGTAATAGAGTGAATATAGACGAAATAACACTTGAAATAAAGTTTGAACAAATTTTGGTTCGAATCAAAAGAGGATCTAAAAACCCTAACCTTAGGGTTAAGTACGAATCGGTGAGAGATACGAAAATATTCGTACTCACAAAGAACAAGCTATGAACACAGACGGAATAAACAACAGGTTAATGATTTGAACCAGTTTTGGTTTGATTGTTACAAGATCTGCTTGCCATTTTAGGCAAGCCATTATGTAATACCAAAACGGGTAGCCAGTAGGGAGGTGGGACTGATATGGTAAAGGAATCATATATTTATTCCATTTTTGGGGTTGGAATCGGAGAGATTTGAGTGATGGCGCTAGGGTTTTGAGAGGAGGGGGGGGGGGAGGTTTGAGAGAATACAGAGACGGCGGGAGTTGGGATAATGAGTTAGGGTTTGGGGACGGGTAGGTTAATTAAGAGGAGGGAGTGATGTGAGCCGTTGATCTTCAGATATCAACGACCGTGATTTAAAGGGGATTGGGTCGGGTGTTTTAAACGGGTATGGGGATTGGGCTAATAGGTCTTGGGTTAATGGATTTGGGTTGGGTATTTTTGGCTAATGTATAGGCGATTGGGCTGGGGTAATTGGGTAGTGTAGGTCTGGAATTGGGATTTTCTTAGGGGGCTAGATTTTATATACCCAATTCCACAAATAAATAATTAATAAATAACAAAACTATCACTTGTGCATGAAAATGACTTGAAATAATTACCTAACATTATAAAAAAATAAAAAGTCATTTTTCGTATAAATAATGTAATTATACACATATATGGGCTATTATTGCAAAATATGCAATTTTAGCCTCAGGATGCAAATATGATTATGATAAATACATCAAAAATATTTAATGCTTAATATGGATATAAATGATGAAAATTAAATGATAAATCATCATACAAATTATTTGAGATGCAACTAATAATTATTTATATGATAAAAATGGAGGAATAAATTGATTAAAAGCCTTTAAAAATTATAGAAAATTATGAAAAGTGCTTGTATACGTGTATAAACCAAGTGATGGTGCATATGCACTATTTTGAAGGTATATATATGTATTTGAGGAATATGAGGGAAAAATTGGGTATCAACAGCTGCCCCTCTTTACCCGGGAAGGATGAAAGAGTTGTCGGGTAAAGAAATGATGACCGATTTTGACCGAATGGTGTGTTTTGAAAAATATGGGCCGCACCCTAGTCTCTGAGCTGCCTACATATCCCTTGTTTTACAGGAATCGGGCCGTGTGTAGTTCTGGACCCAACGGTGAATGAAACCGATGGAATTGTTATAGGAATAGTCGTGTATTTCGGAAAGGGTTCTTTTGGGAAGGATAGTATCGGGTGGATTTGTACGGAGTTATGAATGTGAACCTGAAGCGTAACGGATGTATCACGGGGCAGTTATCTGAACGGTCATAGAGTAAAGGCGAGTAATTGATGGGAGTCGGTTATGTCTGGAATAATGGCCGGGTGTGAATGGTATGAGCGGAAACTGGAGCGAAAGTTGCTCCTGTTTGAAGAACGGTTAAATCCTGAATTACCTGCAAAACTTAAAACACGATGCGTGCAAATATATATGGATTATTTCGAGAATTTAAACATGATGCAGACTCCCTTTGGACCATGAAGGTTGTCTTTGGACGGTGAGGATGATGTCCTTAGACCATGACGTCCTGGGCCATGAATCGTGAGATAAGGGATTCGCAGGCCATGAAATGATGTTCTCGGGCCATGAGAATGGTGCCTCCGAACCATGACGCCTTTGAATAATGATGTGCAATAATGAGAGATCCTCAGGCCATGGCATGGTGTATTCAGGCTATGAGGATGATGCCTTCGGACTATGACGCCTTCAGACAGAGACATGGTGATGCATCATATGAGCAATACAAGACAGAGCTTAGTCTTGTATAGGATCGGGATAGATCTTAGCCCCGGAGAAGGTGAAATAGTGCTAGGCTTCAGATAGGGTAACATTCAGTCATTAGACAAAGAAAGGAGAGCTTAGCCTTATGCAGATGGGGAGGCAATGCTTAGCCTCATGCAAGAAAGGGGAGATAGTGCTCAGTCTCATGCAAGGAAATGCATTGTTTAGCCTTATGCAATTGAAGAGGCAGGGCTTAGCCTCATGCAAGATTCGAGATGGTGCTTAGTCTTATGCAATGGAAGGCAGTGCTTAGCTTAGTCTCATACAAAGAGAAGGCAATGCCTAGCCTTATGCAAGTGAGGAGGTAAGGCTTAGCCTCATGCAAGAAAAAGAGACAATGCTTAGTCTCATGCAGCGGGAAGGCAAAGCATAGCCTTATGCAATTGAGGAGGCAGGGCTTAGCCTCTTGCAAGAATTGAGACAGAGCTTAGTCTCATGCAAAGAGAAGGCAATGCTTAGCCTTATGCAAATAGGGAGGCAGGCCTTAGCCTCATGCAAGATTTGAGACAGTGCTTAGTCTCATGCAATGGACAAATAGAAAATAGGAGCAGAATATTTCTTAGCTGGAGATATATTTGCGCTTGGCAGTCCTGTTGTTATGAAGGTAATGATTTTAAGGCGTACGTACTTGTGGTTATTCCTTGTTCCTGTATCCAAAGAAAAATCGTGAGTTTTGCGGGGGAGGTTGGTTCGTGCCTTTGTTTGCTTGTTTTGCTTTGCTTTGCTCTGGAAATCCTGTTTGAGTTGCCCTGGGTAACATCTGGCTGGCATAGAAATAAAGTTTTCGAAAAATATGCACTTATTTGATGAAATAGAGTTATTTAGAAAACATAGTGGTATATAATATCAAGTAAATTAGATGAACTAGTGACTGCGACACCTTTAGAGACATTGCGGCTTCTTTGCGTTAGAATTTTGAGGGTCCTCCTCAAAAATCTGCCCCAGTTTAGTAAGCGATCCTTCCGCCGTTTTGCATGTGATGAAGTTTGTTGGACCTGCTCCGAAATTTTGAGAATCCTTCTCAAAGTTCTTCCCCAATTACTTAGCCGATTCTCTGACTGTCTTACATATGATGACGTCGGCTGGACTTGCTCCGGAATTTTGAGGGTCCTCCTCAAAATTCTGCCCCAGTTTCTGGTTGTGGAAAAATGAAAATTTTATTGAGATGTGACCAAACCCACAGGGCTGCCTACGTATCCCCTCTTAAACGGTAATCAGGTCAAGCGTAGTTCAGTTATATCAGACGAAGAAATGTGAACAATCTAAATATAGTATCTCTTGACTGCGTCCGAATTGATGGGCTTTTACCAAACTTCTCCGTCCATTTCTGCAAGTATGAGTGCTCCTCCTGCTAGTACGCTGTGAACCATGTAAGGACCTTGCCAGTTAGGTGAAAATTTCCCTTTGGCTTCATCTTGATGTGGAAAGATCCGCTTCAGCACCAGCTGCCCCGGTGTGAACTGTCTTGGTTTGACCCTTTTGTTGAAAGCTCTGGACATTCTCTTATGATAAAGTTGACCATGACACACTGCATTCATCCTTTTTCCATCTATGAGGGCTAATTGCTCATAGCGGCTCCTTATCCATTCTGCATCACTGAGTTCGGCTTCTTGTATGATCCTTAAAGAAGGAATTTCTACCTCGGTGTGAATGACAACTTTGGTACCATAAACCAGCAAATAGAGAGTTGCCCCGGTTGATGTGCGGACTGTGGTAGAGTATCCTAATAAGGCAAATGGTAACTTCTCGTGCCATTGCTTGTGATTCTCTATCATTTTCCTTAGTATCTTCTTGATGTTCTTGTTGGCAGCTTCCATGGCTCCGTTCATTTAAGGCCTGTATGCTGTGGAGTTTTTGTGCTTGATTTTGAAAGTTTCACACGTGGTTTTCATCAAATCACTGTTGAGATTGTCGGTATTATCAGTGATGATGGACTCAGGAACCCCGAATCGACAAACAATACGATCCCTGACAAAATTTGCGATGACTTTCTTGGTCACAGATTTGTAAGATGCAGCCTCTACCCATTTTGTGAAATAATCGATGGCCACTAAAATGACCTTTGCCCGTTCGAAGTAGTGGGTTCGATCGGACCAATGACATCCATTTCCCAGGCAGCAAAAGGCCAAGGTGCACTTGTTGCATTGAGTTCGTTTGGTAGCACTCGTATCATACCTGCATGTATCTGGCATTGGTGGCAAAACTGGACGTACCGGATGCATTCTGTTTCCATAGGCATCCAAGAGTATCCGGCTCTGAGTTTCTTCTTGGCTAGAACAAAACCATTCATATGTGGACCGCAGGTTCCAGCATGTATTTCCACGAGCAATTTGGAAGCTTCTTTGGCGTCAACATACCTTAACAGTCCTAGATCAGGTGTTCTCCAATACAAAATTCCTCCGCTTTGGAAGAAATGATTGGACAGCCTACGCAGTGTGCGTTTTTGAGTTTGGTTCGCCTGCTTTGGGTATTCTCCTTTCGCCAAATATTCCTTGATATCGTGGAACCATGGATTTCCGTCCGTTTTTTCTTCAACATGAACGCAATAAGCTGGCCGACTATGGATCCTTACTGGAATGGGATCGATGAAATTCTTATCCGGATGCTGTATCATGGAAGACAAAGTAGTCAGTGCGTCTGCGAACTCGTTCTTGATTCTTGGAACATGTTTGAATTCTATTTTCGTGAACCTATTTATTAGTTCTTGCACATGATACAGGTAAGGTAGTATCTTGGTGTTTTTCGTAGCCCATTCTCCTTGAACCTGGTGTACCAGAAGATCCAAATCACCAATTACCAGCAACTCTTGTATATTAATGTCGATGGTCAAATTGAGCCCCATGATGCAAGCCTCATATTCTGCCATATTGCTGGTGCATGGAAACCTAAGCTTTGCGGATACCGGATAATGTCTACCTGTCTCTGACACCAAAACTGCTCCAATACCCACTCATTTGAAGTTTGCAGCTCCATCGAAAAACATTCTCCAACCGTCGTCTGCAATGTCCTCTCCTACGAATGACACTTCTTCGTCAGGAAAATACATTTTTAGTGGTTCGTATTCTCCTCCTACAGGATTTTCGGCAAGATGGTCTGCCAACGCTTGTCCTTTGACTGCCTTCTGAGTTACATAGATGATATCGAACTCACTCAACAATATTTGCCACTTGGCCAACCTCCCGGTAGGGATAGGCTTCTGAAAGATGTACTTCAGAGGATCCATCCTTGATATGAGGTATGTGGTATAGGCAGAGAAGTAATGCCTCAATTTCTGAGCTGTCCATGTCAAAGCACAGCAAGTGCGTTCTAGCGGAGAGTACCGTGCTTCATAAGGTGTGAACTTCTTACTCAAGTAATATATGGCTTGCTCCTTCCTTCCCATCTCGTCATGTTGTCCCAAAACACAACCGAAAGCCCCATCTAGTACGGACAAATAGAGTAGCAAAGGTCTCCCAGGTTCCGGCGGGACTAGCATTGGCGGTGTGGACAGGTATTCCTTAATTTTGTCAAAAGCCTTCTGACAATCCTCGGTCCAACTAGTTGCAGCATCCTTCTTCATCATTTTGAAGATTGGTTCACATATTACTGTGGACTGTGCTATGAAGCGGCTGATGTAATTGAGGCGTCCCGGGAAACTCATCACGTCCTTCTTGCTCTTCGGTGGTGGTAATTCTTGGATAGCTTTAACCTTTGACGGGTCCAACTCCATTCCTCGGCACCTGATGATGAATTCCAGCAATTTTTCTGCAGGAACCCCAAATGCACATTTTGCGGGGTTCAGTTTTAAATTGTACTCCGTCGCCGGTTAAAGAACTTCCTCAAGTTTGCTATGTGATCTGTGGATTTCTTGGATTTGATGATGACATCGTCAACATATACCTCTATTTCCTAGTGTATCATATCATGGAAGATGGTCGCATGGTCCTCATATAGGTGGCCCCAACATTCTTCAGACCAAATGGCATCATTTTGTAGCAATACACTCCTAATGGTGTAATGAAAGCTGTTTTCTCTGTGTCTTCTTCGTCCATCCAAATCTGATGATAACCCGCGAACCAATCTACAAAGGATTGGAGTTCATGCTTGGCGCAATTGTCGATCAGAATATGTATGTTCGGTAGTGGGAAATCATTCTTGGGACTTGCTCTGTTTAAATCTCGATAGTCAACACATACCCTGATTTTCCAATCTTTCTTCGGAACCGGTACAATATTTGATAACCAGGTTGGGTACTCAACTACCCTGAGGACTTTTACTTTGATCTGCTTAGTGACTTCCTCCTTTGATTTTTAGGCTCATGTCTGGTTTGAACTTTCTGAGTTTTTGCTTCACCGGCGGACATATTGGATTAGTAGGCAACTTATGAGCAACTATGGATGTGCTTAGACCGGTCAATGTCATCATATGACCATGCAAAAATATCCTCATATTCTTTCAGGAAACGAGTGTATTCTTTTTTCTCTGACGGTGATAGGTGAATACTTATGCGAGTTTCTTTGATGGTTTCAGAATCTCCTAAATTGACCGTCTCGGTTTCGTCCAGGTTGGACTTAGGCTTATTTTCAAAATTCTCAAATTCTCTACTCAGGTATCCATCTTCTTCTTCCAATTCACTATCCTTATGTTGCGTTGTCTCATTACATGTCACAGTCGTTGGTTCATCAAGATAAGAAATAGCAATGCTGTAGAAGAAAAATATGAAATATAACGATAATAAAACATCAAATTATTTGATAAATGCTGAAACGTTAAACAAAATATCGTCTATGATGACATCAAAACAATGTTTTCCAAAACAAAATACTGAAAGAAAGTTGTTTTCAAAACTAAATGCTCAAAGACTTGTTTTTTGAATAACATTAGTAGCCATGCTACCCCGGGACTCTTCTGGCCCTTGATGGTGTGGCGGTCCAATTCTTGAGAACAACTCCTTCTCTATGGTCTGAATGGTGAGGTCTTCTTCCTCCTCCTACTCAACTATTGCATTACAGTCCATGTGTTCATCATCCAGGAACAGATTCCTCAGGCCAGCTAAAGCCTTATCTTCTTCAGATCCCCATATTATGTCACTCTGTTGAAATGTCTGGTGCAGATGCGGTATCGGCTGTTCAAGAGGGTAATAGGGGACATGCCATGGCGGCGACCAATCATCGTACTCCTTCCAGGTGTACTGATATGCAAGTCCAAAGGTGGTACCGTGACGTTTTGGTTGTATTGGCTTAGTGATACCCTAGAGATTCTTATCGAGCCCTTTATCGGGTTCATACCCTGACCATGCCAGTATGCTTTCTATTTTGCTGCTCCACCATTTATCTTTTTCAATTGCATTGACACGCTCGATGCAGTGATAAGTTTCTCCACCCAACTTTCTTCTATTCTCGACAACCGGGACGGTTTAACTGGTGTAAATGGGATTACTTCCATCTCCATGAATGATTACCTCCTGATGGTTCCATTCGAACTTCACGGCCTGGTGTAGCGTAGAAGCCACAACTCCGCAGCATGTATCCAAGGTCGTCCCAGTAAAAGATTATACGTAGCAGATATGTCCAATACCTGAAACTCAACATCAAACCAAGCTGGGCCCATCTGCAAACAAAGGTTAGTTTCCCCAATTGTGGCCCTTTGAGACCCATCAAATGCTTTCACATTCATACTCCCTGCTCGTATCTCATGGAAATCTTTACTCAACCTTTTCAGAGTAGTCAATGGACCAATGTTGAGGCTAGAACCCCCATCTATTAGGACTCTGACGATGAGTTTATCCTCAAACTTTACTGTGATGTGTAGTGCCCTGTTGTGACTTAGTCCTTCAGGTGGTAGTTCATCTTCGTGAAAGGTGATCTTGTGGCTTTCCAGTGCTTGCCCTACCATGTTGGCCATTTCTCCACTAGTGATGTTGTTGGGCACATAAGTTTCATTCAACACTTTTATTAACGCATTCCCATGCGTCTCAGAATTCTGTAGCAGTGACAGAATGGAAATCTGAGCAGGGTTTTTGTTCAGATGATCAACAACAGAGTATTCTCTTGCCTGTACTTTCCTCCAGAGATCATCTGGACCAGTTTTAATGATGGGTTGTTTGGCAGCAGTTTCCTTGCTTGTTCCTCCCAAATTTTTAGGTGTATAGATTCTTCCAATTCTGGTCATCCCTGTGCAGCACCAGACTCTTCTATTTTTGCTTTTCCTTTTCTCCTAGCTTCGGCAACATAATCCCAATGTATGGCATTGGAATTCAAGGGTGGTGTGGATGCTATCGTCACAGTGAAGGGTGTGGTTACTTCTACTCTAAATGGAGTAGGTGTAGTCGAAGGTGCTGTCACTTCGATTTCAAACAAAGCTGATGCGGCTACTTCAACTTCGACCGGTGGATGTATCTATACCACAATAGGAGTGAGTGTGACTGCAGGTTTCTTAGGGTCGTCACCTTCCCGAATAAGCCCAATCGACCCTTCAGGATCCCATTCTTCATAAGTTTCTATCACATTTACTCCTTCACCCCTATGATTTGGGAGGGGATTGTTGCGGACATTGGGTGCGGCTTCCTTTGCTTGTATGACTTTGGTATCAATAAGGGTTTGAATCTTGTCTTTCAGAGTGCGACAATCATCAATAGTATGCCCCTTTATGCCGGAATAGTACGCACATGTTTTGTTCGGGTTGACCCATTGGGAGGAGTTTTCCATGGCGACAGCGGGAATAGGGGTGACATATCCGGCAGCCTTCAGTCTTTCATATAGCTGGTCGATGGGCTCAACAATAGGGGTGCATTGTCTGGGCGGCCTGTGATCGAAATTGGGTCTGGGTTTTTGATAGTTTTGACGGGTTAGAGGTGAATGATAATAGACTGGCTGGGTGTTATAAATGTGGTAGGCGGTAGCGGTTTGAGGATATCTAGGAGGTGAAGGTTGGTATGTGGGTGGAGGTGTTTGGTATGTGAGTGGAGATTTTGGACCTTGGGCTACCATCACTGCCCCTACTTCTTTCTTTTTTGATATACCCCCTGACTGTAATGCTTTGTTCGTAGCCTGCAATGCCTCAAAATTGGTTACCTTCCCGCACTTGATCCCCTCTTTAATCCTTTCTCGGAGTTTGATGATGTCGGAGAATTTGTGATTTTCGATGACCATTAACCTTTTATAGTATTGTGGATCCTGGGCCCTGACGAAGAATTTGTTCATCTGCTCTTCTTCCAATGCCGGCCTAACCTTTGCTGCTTCTGACCTCCATCTAGTAGCATACTCGCGGAAAGTTTCCATTGGTTTCTTCTTGAGGTTCTGTATGTAGAAGACATCCGGTGCACTTTATGTATTAAACTTGAATCAGTCCATGAAGTCCAATGCCATGCTTACCCAGTTAACCGACTTTTTGGGGTTTTGACTGATGTACCAAGATAGGGCGTCTCCAGTGAGACTCTCATGAACAGCTTCATGCGAATTCTGTCATCTTTCCCAACTCCCACGAGCTTGTCACAGTACGTCCTCAAATGTACCTTCGGGTCACCTGTTCCGTCAAACATCTCGAACTTAGGAGGTTTGTAACCCTCCGGCAGTTCCACGTCTGGCTGAATGCATAGATCCTCATAATTCAGACCCTTTATTCCTTTGCCTCCTTCAATACCCCGGACTCGGCTTGTGAGCTTCTTGAGCTATTCCGCCATATTATTAATGAGCAGGTCCTTCTCGGCGGATTCTGGTGTGTATGAGATTGGTTGAGTGGAGTGGGGTAAGGTTTCCACGTATATGGGATATTTTTGATGGGTGTCGGGTGTTGGAGTGTTGTGGTGATCATTAGTTGAATTTTGCGGATCAGGGATAGGTTGTGGGGTATTTTGAGAAATATGGTAAGTGGTTTGTGGGTACTGAGTAGGAAGATGTTGGTGTTGAGGAGGAGTTGGTATTGATGGGGTGCGGGAGGATTTTGTGGACGTTGATTTGGTGTATTTTGAGGAGGTACTGGGTTCTGATCGTTTTGCTGGTTAATATCTGGGACGTTTAGGGTGAGGGAAAGGTTTGCCAGGTTGCAGACCTGCTCAAGCTCCCCTTGCAATTCTAGTATCTTCTGTTCCAACCGTAGGACCAAATCATTTTGTGCCGGAGTACTCTGACCGTCTGAAGTTTCCATATTCTCAGCATGTGTAGCGTTGTATTTCCTGACACTACTCATATCATCTATCTTAGCTTTTCCCTTGCTTTCGGATTACTTGGAGGAGGAGGAGGTGGAGGGCCTCTGGATCTGGTGTGATATGCTGACGATGCCAGTATGTGCGAACCAACCTTAGGGAATGGGAATAATCAAATTAAAGAAAAAGGCAAAAAGTTAAACAAGTCAATAAGGATTCTGAAAAGTATTTGCAGTATTTAAACACGTATTGCAGGAATGTAAATTTGCGTCCTAATTTGGGGAACCTCGTTATGCCCGAGGTAAGCCTAGTGACGAGTAGATTTGGAGCAATTTAATGCCGACGAATGCCTCATTTCATTAATGTAGTAAATAAAGCGAACCTATAAACGACAATAGTAAATGAGTCAGTAATGGCATTTGCCTTATTACATTCGAATTCCTAGGTCGCGCATGTCCAGCAGCTTCGGACCATGCCGAACCTAGGGACTTCGTGCCTCATTTTCTGCAAAAATAAACAAAGTTAGACCCTTTCTCCCCTCCGGATTCGACTACTTACACATTAACGATTAGTATATCGGCATTCGTTTCTCCAAATAATGCACACATCGTGATTGCGCCCTTTGGGATTATGGAAATCCCGGTGGGCTTTGGACAGGGTTTTTTCTTAGAAGGTTATTATGCGGACACATATTAACCCATGCTAGGTTTGATCATGATGCATGTACAGTTATCATCAAAGTAAGGTCTCTATAGAAGTCTAGACTGGTACCCTCAAGCAGACAGCTTGAGAGGGAAAGGCACGGAACCATCGATTGCACCGCTAATAGACTAGTTTTACCGCAAATAAGCCTTTCCAAATTAAAAGGGTGATTTTAGGAAGAGCGCGGACACTCATCAAGTGCCGCTATGGTATTAGTACGCACGAGTGGAAATGATATTGAGCATGCATTATGCAAAAAATAACACATTGTCAAGTATTTTCACATGTTTGAAAATAAATGCAGTATTGAATGAACGTAAAGACATAAAGGAAAGAAAAACAGGGTAGAAGTTAGTTCGCGAAATGAGGGAATTGCAATAAAGAAAATAAAGGGGGTAAGGATTGGGGGGAGACATGATATAGCAAAATTGAAAGTCGGGAACAAGTGAACATGATTAGGAAATAAGGGGAAACACATGTTGTAATTGAATTAAAAGAAGAGTTGCATATGAGTTCATATAAAGGGTAAATAGGGAAAAAGATGTGCATGTAACAATAAAAAGGAAAATAAGAGCGGGGTATTCAAATAATAGAAAAATAACAAAATACGCTTATCGAGAAAGACTAATTCATGCAGATCAAGTTCGTAATGGTAAGAGCCTAAAGATAATCCCCAGTAGAGTCGCCATGCTGTCGCGCCCCCTTTTTCTCGCGAAATCGGGTTTCGACATTTTGACAACTCCTTTTGAGAGGGTAAGGAAAAGGAATTGGTTTAGAGTCTCCACCTAACGGATTAAGGTGCGTTAGGGCACCTAGAGCAGATAACTCATGTTATACCAGTTTATATCACCAGAGATCGGGTAAGGGCTCGAAATTACCTCGAAGAGAAGGTGTTAGGCACTCTTCGAGGTCCACAATTGTGGGTCCCGGCCGAACTCAATTATGAATTAGTCTAATAAAGAAGCTAGAGAATTATTTAATAAGGATGGGGGGTCCTAATTTTTTTAGCCTAAAGGATCACCCCGTGCAACATAAATACTACTTCGTAACTCCCTCGAGGACAGGGGTGTTACTTATATTATCCAGCGGGCACAGACTATCATCTCCTGCTACCCGATTACTATTTTCAAGTTGTTACTTAAAGCGCTCTAGTTGATTCTAGTTCATTTTCTATGCGTGCACTACCCGTCCCTTACCTATGGTCCTGGAGGAATTAGGATCTCTATTTGGGATGGTTCTAGACTGAGCCTAGGTTGCTCAAAATTGTAAAATACTAGGCGACAAGAAAAAGAGTTAGGACTTTCAGATAAAAAGCATATACGGGCTCATATTGACCTCCACACATAAACAACAAATGCACGCAATTGATTGACATGCTTTATTAATCTTAAAGTCCTATAGGCCGGATATCTATGTAAGGAACAGGCGAGCAGTGATACACAGAAGCAGTCTTATTAATGCGAGTGTTGGGACCTATTATTTGCCTACTGATTTTACTTAGTACAATATCTGGGCGTTTCAGAAAGTAATGCATCACAATCACAAATCTAGAATTGTTATTTTAGTCCTATAGGTATATTGTCTAAGTGATTGACAGCGGCGATTGTATTCAGAACCAATTAGCAGAATCCTATAGGCATGACTTCTACGAGCGTGATGATTGTTACCCTATAAGCAAGATATCTAAGTTCGTACTGGCTTTGATCTTATAGGCATGATATCTAATGTTGAACTGATTTTAACCCTATAGGCATGATTTCTAGCACTGAATTGACCTTAATCCTATAGGCGTGATTTCTAATTAAATAGCATACGCGCAGAAATTTAGACACATTGCCAGAAAATAGTTGAGTAAAAAACCCTCCCAATTTTACTAAATACCCAGAATCTGTTTATTACAAAGTTATTACAGATCAGATTAGCGAATGAATTACATGATAGTAATGGCACAAACTATAGGGAGCCTTTATCAGGCCCAAATACATCTGGGCAACCAGGCCTTCAAACCATTTTCACCTCGAGGCTTATTTCACAGGTACAACATAGAATGAGTAATTCACCCATAGCACATATAGAATTAGGTTTTCAGTGTGGCAAAGTTCCCAAGGGCCTCAGGGACCCAGGGCAATGCTCACATCAGAACCACATACTCAAAAATGATTCAAAAGAGATTAGGAACCAGTTCCCAGTGTGTCAGAGTTCACAAGAGACTCATTTGGACCCTGAGCAGTGCTCACACTAGGATGGTTGAGGATAGAACCTAAAGGACTATGATTGGAAGTTTAAAAAAAAAAGAGTAACAGCATATAAAAAGAGGTAGGGACAGATTTAAAACAGTTTGGATTTCTCAGAACAAAACTACCATAATAGAATTTTAGAACACAGAACATGTAGGCATAATGGCATTTAAGAAAACAAGCAAGGGTGGAAAAGTACACAGTTTCAAACAGGTCAAATGAGAAAAGACCTAATTACACTAAGTGTGCATGCTAACATTTAGGACAACCTTGTTTAATCACAGAAACATTTAGGCAAAGTGTCAAGGCAAACAGTCAGATTAACACATGAATCCAGAGGGATACAAGACCTCTTAGCAGGGCACATGAATTAGGTAACAATATAAGTCTGTAAAGTTAGGATTGATGAACTAATTTCATGGTAGTGGTATCCTAAGGATTCTAAGTTCAGAACATGCTAGGATTAGCAAACAGTGTGCATGAGACAATTAAAACATTAAGCTAGGTTTTAAGAGAATTTATATTATTATTCAAAATAACCAATTAACAGTATCAATCATGAACTCATAGAAGCATAAAGGCAGAATCATGCTCGAAATAAAGTTCAAACATGCTGGTTGAACAACACAGATTAGGGAGACATAGAAAATAAAATGGCAAGGGATAATGACTTACCAGTTAGGCAGGAAAGCAAGAAAATACACCATGGTAGTTAAGTAGAGAATTAATTGGCCTTGGCTTTCAGCCGGCCAAGTCCAGAAACAAACGAGCAAAGAATCAAAGTGAAAAGCTAAGTTTTTTAGTGAGAGTATTGAGAGTTCGTGTCTATCTAAAGGGGAAAGGGGAGAAGGTTTAAATAGCGTTCAATTAGTCGAACAAATATGGAAAGAAATCAAACACACATAAGCAAGGGAAGAAATTAATTACAGAATCAACTGAAGTCTAGTTTTAGGGCAAATAATACGGAGTTCAGTGAATTAATCAGAGAATAATAGCGTGCAATCAGGTGAGTAACACTTAGAATAAGGAAAATATCACATAGAATCGATTAACAATCAGTTTCAGGGCAAAATAAGGTAAAGAAATAAAGGAAACATGGCAGATTGAACAGAAATAAGGAAAATATTAGTCCCATACGAGAAAGGAAAGGGTATCAATCAGAAAATCAGTAAAGACAAAGAAAGGTCTCAAACCCTAGTATTAGGTAAACCTTCACAAGTTGGCAGATAATAAAGATAATCAAATACATATTGCATGCGATGAATGTGGACAAGAAATCATTCGAAATAACACATAATCGAACCAGATCTGGTCCAAATTTAGGGTCTGAAACCCTAATTTAGGGTAAGTAAAAGAAATTAACAAAAATAGGCAGATTTATGCGTAATAGAGTGAATATAGACGAAAACAATTAAAATTAAAGTTTGAACCAATTTTGGTTCGAATCAAAAGAGGACTGAAAACCCTAACATTAGGGTTAAGTACGAATCTGTGAGAGATACGAAAATATTCGTACTCACAAAGAACAAGCTATGAACACAGACGGAATAAACAATAGGTTAAAGATTTGAACCAGTTTTGGTTTGAATCTTACAAGATCTGCTTGCCATTTTAGGCAAGCCATTATGTAATACCAAAATGGGTAGCCAGTAGAGAGGTGGGACTAATATGGTAAAGGAATCATGGATTGATTCCATTTTTGGGGTTGGAATCGGAGAGATTTGAGTGATGGCGCTAGGGTTTTGAGGGGGGGGGGGGAGGTTTGAGAGAATGCAGAGACGGCGGGAGTTGGGATATTGAGTTAGGGTTTGGGGACGGGTAGGTTATTTAAAAGGAGGGAGTAATGTGAGCCGTTGATCTTCAGAGATCAACGACCGTGATTTAGAGGGGATTGGGTCGGGTGTTTTAAAATGGTATGGGGATTGGGCTAACATGTCTTGGGTTAATTGATTTGGGCCAGGTATTTTGGGCTAATGTATAGGCGATGGGGCTGGGGTAATTGGGTAGTGTAGGTCTGGAATTGGGGTTTTTTTAGGGGGCTAGATTTTAATTACCCAATTCAACAAATAAATAATTTAAAAAGTAATTAACAAATAACAAAAATATCACTTGTGCATGAAATAATTTAAAATAATCACCTAACATTATAAAAATATAAAAAGTCATTTTCCATATAAATAATGTAATTATGCACATATATGGGCTATTATTGCATGCAAATATGATTATGATAAATACATCAAAAATATTTAAAGCTTAATATGGATATAAATGATGAAAATTAAATGATAAATCATCATAAAAATTATTTGAGATGCAACTAATAATTATTTATATGATAAAAATGCAGGTTGATGCTCCTGTTAGGAGGTGTGAGAGGTTGGCCATGGAGAGTTTGAAGAGGTCGAGGTAGGCCTAAGAAGTATTGGGGAGAGGTGATTAGGCAGGACATGGCGCTAGCTTCAGCTCACTGAGGACATGACCCTTGATAGGAGGGTGTGGAGGTCGAGGATTAAGGTAGAAGGTTAGTAGGTAGTTTATAGTTGTTCACCCATAGTCTTAGTAGCATGCATGTCCCTTCATATTCTTAGATTTTTTTTACGTTATGTGGTTTTGTTCGCCCCAGGTATTGTATTCCCTGTTGCTATTATTTGGTACCACCTATCCTTTATCTCTTCCTTTTTTCTTTTATCTTCCATCTTTCTTCCTTCCTTGCTTTCCTCTTCTTCTTCTTGCCCTTCCTGAGCCGAGGGTCTATTAGAAACCGCTTCTCTACCTGTATTAGGTAGGGGTAAGGTCTGCGTACAGACTACACTCCCTAGACCCCACCCGCTGGGATCAAACTGGGTTTGTTGTTGTATAAAAATGCAGGAATAATTTGATTAAAAGCCTTTAAAAATATAGGAAATTATGAAAAGTGCTTGTATACGTTTATAAACCAAGTGATGGTGCATAGGCACTATTTTGAAGGTATATATATGTATTTGAGGAATATGAGGGAAAAACTGGTATCAACAATAATCAGTTTTGTTCTTCATAGATATACTAGTATTTCTCCTGAACTCATAATCCAATGGAATGAAGCGGCGATGGCAGTCAAAACATGTGTTCTTACCTCTATGTTTCTGTCACGACCCAAAATCACCCATCGTGATGGTGCCTATCATGAAACTAGGCCAGCCTCAACTCAACAAACCCAACATAACAACAATAAGTTTGAAAACATTAACGGAAGCATTTAACACTGAAAGAAAACTGTTTGAATAATAAGAAATCCGAATATATAATACAATCCAGCCCAAAACCGGGGTGTCACTGAGTACATGGGCGTCTAGATCAGAATACAGTCCACTATCTAGAGAAATAAACTGAAAATACGACAAAAGATAAAGAGAGTCAAGGCCCGCGAACGTCATGCAGCTTCCTCGATGGTCTCAGAACTCAGGAACCTCAATCACCAACCGCTGCTGCGATCGGTATCGCATGGATCAGCACACGAGGTGCAGGGAGTAACGGGAGTACACCAACTCAGTAAGTAACAAGTCCAAACTTTGGACTGAAAGGTAATGACGAACTCAACCGCAAGAGATATAACAGAAATAAATGTGTATAAATGTAGGCATGCTTTTAAGTTAAATAGACAGATCAATGCAATAATATAAATATAGATTTGAACAGTGTAAGGTATACATTTCAGCTATCTCTACATGCCAATGCACAGACTGTATGAAATTCACCATGTGCTCCCACTCTCAAGTGCTCAACCATTCAGTTCTGTATATGTCCATCCGGCCCAGGGAAATCCATCCCGGAACATATGCAACACTGACTATAAGTCACCCAGTACCGAGGACAAAGGGCAATCCAACCCTGTGGAGAAATCCATCTCGAGGAAACAAGTACTTCGGACAAATCCATGTCCAGGGAAATCCATCCCTCAATAATATCATCCGCGCTCACTGGAGTGTGTTACAGACTTCGGAGGGTCTCCTACAGCCCAAGTGCTATCATAATCATCAATATAACCGCTGCGGCATGCAGCACGATCCCATAACTGTCACTCATAACCAGGCTCTGGGCCTCACTCATTCATCAATCTCTCCAGTCTCACCCACGGGCTCACAATGTCATGAAAACAAACTTGGAACAATGATATGATAAATCATTAACTAACTGAAACTGAGATATGATATAAAAATGCATGAACATGACTGAGTACGGAATACTAATGAAAATAATTAGATGACAGCAAGAAACGACCCCTAAGGGTCCCAACAATACCAGCATAAAGCCTAAATATGATATCTAGCATGATTTACAGCTCAATTACTTTATCACATGATGAAAGCATGGATATCAACAGGATAAAGTCACTAAACGGTGCCATAGAATCACCCAGGTCACAATTCTCACGGTGCACGCCCGCACGCCCGTCACTTTGTATGTGCGTCACCTCAATACTAATCACATAACACATAGTTTAGGGTTTCGAACCTTCAGAACCAAGTTTGGAAGCGTTACTTACCTCAACTCAACAAACCCAACATAACCATCACACGTCTTGATGGCGCCTATCGTGAAACTAGGCCAACCTCAACTCAACAAACCCAACATAACAACAATAAGTTTGAAAACATTAAAGGAAGCATATAACATTGAAAGAAAACTGTTTTTAATCATAAGAAATCCCAATATACAATACGATCCAGCCCAAAACCGGGGTGTCACTGAGTACATGAGCGTCTAGATCAGAATACAGTCCACTATAGTGTCTAGAGAAATAAACTAAAAATATGACAAAAGATAAAGAAGTAGAGTCAAGGCCCGCGAACGCCATGCAGCTACCTCAATGGTCTCCAAACTTAGGAACCTCAACCACCAACCGTCGCTGCGACCAGTATCGCATGGATCTACATACGAGGTGCAGGGAGTAACGTGAGTACACCAACTCAGTAAGTAACAAGTCCAAACTTTGGTCTGAAAGGTAGTGACGAACTCAACCACAACAAATATAATAGAAATAAATGTGTAGAAACGTAGGCATGCTTTTGAGTTGAATAGACAGCTCAATGCAATTAAATAAATACAGATCTGAACAATGTAAGGTATACAACTCAGCTATCTCTACATGTCCATGCACAAACTGTATGAAATGCACCATGTGCTCCCACTCTCAAGTGCTCAACCACTCGGTACTGTATATGGCCATCTAGCCTAGGGAAATCCATCTCGGAACATATGCAACACTGACTATAAGTCACCCAGTACTGAGGAAAAAGGGCAATCCAACCCTGTGGAGAAATCCATCTCCAGGAAACAAGTACTTCGGACAAATCCATGTCCAAGGAAATCCATCCCTCAATAATATCATCCCCGCTCACTGGGGTTGTGTTACAGACTCCGGAGGGGCTCCTACAGCCCAAGCACTATCATAGTCATCAATATAACCGCTGCGGCGTGCAACCCGATCCCATAAATGTCACTCATAACCAGGCTCTCGGCCTCACCCAGTCATCAATCTCTCCAGTCTCACCCACGGGCTCACAATGTCATGAAAACAAACCCGGAACAGCGATATGATAAATTAATAACTAACTAAGACTGAGATATTATATAAAAATGCATGAACATGACTAAGTACATAATATTAATGAAAATAATGAGACGACAGCAAGAAACAACCCCTAAGAGTCCCAACAATACCAGCATAAAGCCTAAATATGATATCTAGCAAGATTTACAGCTCAATTACTTTATCACATGATGAAAGCATGGATATCAATAGGATAGAGTCACTAAACGGTGCCATGGAATCACCCAGGTCACAGTTCACACGGCGCACGCCCGCACGCCCGTCACTTGGCATCTGCGTCACCTCAATACTAATCACATAACACATAGTTCGGGGTCTCGAACCCTCAGAACCAAGTTTGAAAGCATTACTTACCTCAAACCAAGCAAAATGCTACTCTACGATGCCCTTACCTCTCAAATCGGCCTCCAAACCTACCGAATCTAGCCACAAGCAATACAATACGATCAATATAGGCTAAAGTAATCAATTCCACAAGAACAATACAAAATTATAGCCAAAAATCCAAAATTGGCTCAAACCCGGCCTTGGGACCTACGTCTCGAAATCCGACAATAGTCACAAAACCCGAAAGCCCTTTCACTCACGAGTCTAACCATACCAAATTTATCAAAATCCGACCTCACTTGGTCACCCAAATCCCCAAAGTCCACTCTCCAAACTCTCAAGCCCTAAATCCCCAAATTTCCAACTCAAATCCCTAATTAGGTGATGAATAAAGTCATAGATTCACAAAATTTAGACCATTACGTGTTAGAATTACTTGCCCCAACGTTTTCTTTGAAATTCCTCAAAAAATCACCTCTCTCCCGAGCTTCTCAAGTCCAACATCGAAAATGAAAAACAAAACCTCGAGCTGGTGTTTTTCTGCCCAGCAATACCGCGCCTGCGGTCCATTTGTCGCTTTTGCGATGTCGTACCTGTAGAAATTCCATCACAGGTGCGGATTTCACTTAAAATCCTGACTCGCTCTTGCGTCCTCATGACCGCATCAGCGCCTTTCGCAGGTGCGGAAACCATCTCGCTTCTGCGGTCCAAACTCACACCTACGCCCTTGGGTCCGCTTCTGTGACCATCGCAGGTACGGGAATGCCATCGCACCTGCGTCCTCTGCCCAGGTCTTCCTTAGCCGCATCTGCGACCCTTTCTTCCCTTCTCCTGTCTCGCACCTGCGGTTCCCACTCTGCAGGTGCGGTTACACCAGTAGCAGCCGCACTTCACCTGCATTTCCTCAACTCCATTCAAGCCGTCAACCATCTGAAATCACCCCGAGGCCCTCGGGACCACAACCAAAAGTACCAACAGGTCCTATTACCTTATACGAACTTAGCCGAACCTTCGAATCACTCAAAACGACATCAAAACACCAAATTACACCCGGATTCAAGCCTAAAGAACTTTTAAACTTTTGAATTCCACAAACGATGTCGAAGACTACCAAACCGCGTCCGAATGACCTCAAATTTTGCACACAAGCCAGAAATAACACCACGAACCTACTCCATTTTATGAAAATCCAATCCGCCTCCAATATCAAAATTTCCACTACCGGCCCAAAATCGCCAAAATTCTAACTTTCGTCAATTCAAGCCTAATTCTACCACAGACCTCCAAATCACATTCTGGACGCGCTCCTTAGTCCAAAATCACCTAACAGAGCTAACAGAACCATCAAAATTCATATCCGAGGTCGTTTACATATAAGTCAACATTCGGTCAATTTTTCCAACTAAATCTTTCAAATAAGAGACTATGTGTCTCAATTCACTCCGAAACCACTCCGAATCCGAACCAATTAACCCGATATATCATAATATAGCTGAAGAATGCAAAAGAAGCAAGAAATGGGGGAACAGGGCTATAACTCTCGAAGCGACCCCCAAGGTCGTTATGGTTTCAAAGTGAATGCCTTTGTATCTTCCATACAAGTCGGGCAAGCTAACTTTTCGGCAGTCGACCACCCGGACATCATTCCATAAGCAGGAACATCATTTATAGTCCACATCAAAGAAGCAAGCAATCTAATGTTTTGCTGAGTTGATACATCGTATGTTTCCACACCATGATGCTACAATAACTTTAACTCATCAATCAAAGGTTGCATGTAAACATCAACCAATGTTTTTGGATTGCGTGGACCTGGAATAATACAAGTTAGAAACAAATATGGAGTTTTCATACATAACTCAGGTGGAAGATTATACGGCATAACAAACACCGGCCAACATGAATATGGTGCAGTAGAGACTACAAATGGAGTGAATCCATCAGCGCATAATCCCAACCTAATATCTCTTGGTTCTTTAGCAGAGGCCAGGAACACCCTATCGAAATGCTTCCATGCTTCTCCATCCAATGGATGACATATAACACCATCTGGCCTTCTATGCTCATAATGCAATTTCAAATGAGGAGCTGAGCTCATTGATGCGTACAACCTCTTTAACCTTGGTATAAAGGGTATTTCGCCCCTTTTTTCCTCCTCGCGGAGAAAGGTCCGGGTTTCGACATTTCATGGGGGGATCGACTCGTTTCCTTTTGGAAAATGGGTATTTGAAGAGTCGCCACCTAATGAATTATGGTGCGTTAGGGAACCTTGAGCAATTAACTCATGGACTAGTTTGTATTACCAGAGATTTAGGGTAAGGGCTCGAATTAACCTTGAGGGGAAGGTATTAGGCACCCCTCTCGGTCCACAACGGTGGGTCCCGGCTGAACTTATACTTATGAATTAGTCAAATAAACAGATAAACAGTTTTACCACGTACTTGCAAGTAAAAGCATGTTTTGACATTCAAGTAATGAAACAAGGAAAAGGGTTTGAACAGGTTGCACATATATAAAGAAAAGTAAATTCATTTGAACAACGGGAGTTAGGAAAGGGGGTCCTAGGTTGGTTAGCCTACAGGATCACCCCACACAATACCCGGTAATCACTCCTCAATGAGGGGCTACACGTGACATTAGCGAGTAGTCATCATATCCTTACCACCCAATTCCCTCCCCTTGGTCATAGCTTAAAGCGTTCTATTAACCTTGAAAATGTCCTATGCGTGCACTACCCGTCCCTTCCTCGTGGCCCTGGAAGTATTTTAGGACCTATACATTGGGCAGTTCTAGACCATCCTAAGGTATTTAAAGGAGAAAAGTCTAAGCGTCAATCAAAAATATTAGGACTGCACATAAAGAAGGAACATATAATGGCTCACATTTTACCTCCAAAAACGGAACAAATGAATGCACGTCCCAAACAATTGTTTCAGGTATAAAACTTAGAACATGATATCTAGGTGAGCAGGAAGTATACAACATGAGTTAGGACCAAGTGTCAGAGACCTATTAGCTTGCCTACTGATTTTAGACCTGTGAATGCGAGCAGTTTTAAATAACAAAGCACAGTTTTATAGCTGCAGGATTTTAATCGCCCTATAGGCTTGCCTAGGCGTATAATAGTGATATCCTATGAGCATGATGACTATGTTGATTAGGAATGCAGTAAAACAATGATCAATTTTAAATGGACAACTTGAGATCCTATAGACATGCTTTCCAGCGGTACCAATTTAAGGCAGTATTTGAAAACTTATTTAAAGAAGCAAACATAGTAATCGAATTGAACCAATTCAGAATGAACAAACATGAATTAAACTGACTGGTTTAAGTTCTATAGGCATGATTTCTACTAGAGCTGATTTAATTCCTATAGGCATGATCTCTATTAAAGCCATTTAGATCCTATAGGCATGGTTTCTAATATTGTGGAAATAAAGTAAACATAGCAGATACATTTGAATTAACACAACCCTATAGGCATGGTATCTAGTTATTATAAGCGGATTTAGATCCTATAGGCATGGCTTCTAGTTGTGTGGAAGTAAAGCAAACAGACTCATTTTAAAACAAATCTTATAGGCATGTTATCTAACAAACACGTTTGAATCAACATAGACCCTATAGGCATGGTGTCTACCCAGTTTTACCCATAATATATATACTACCCTCCCTTTTCACTAAACACCCCACTGTTTGTTTACAATAATTATTACAGAACAATGAACTGAATATAAATTACATAAACAGAAGTTAATCTATAGGGAGCCTGCAGTAGGCCCAAATGACTTCCAAGCCTCCAATAGCCTCAAATGCCAAAGTTCCATAGACAATCTCATGTCTAGGTGTGTCAGAGTTCCCTAAGGACCTCAAGGATCTCGGGCAGTGCTCACACCCAGATTTCATAACCAGAACTGAGTAAGTGCAGTGTAGAAGTGCCAGCCCCAGTGCATCAGAGTTCAGAGCGATCTCACAGGAATCCCAAGGCAGTCACACACTGGAGGGGCAGAACCTAGGGACTTAAGAGTGGAGTAAGAGTGCTTGACATAGTTTTGAAAAGGTTTGACAGGAAAAACAGTATTGAAAAGGACTCAATTGAGGTAATTTTATAAAATAGGAGAGTTGTTTAGCAGTAAAACAATTTTGACAAGAATTGTGTAATCAAACAAACAACAGATCAATCATAGAGAAAACAGAGTCCTAACCACATGATTCATACAATAATTGGGATTTGGAGACACATAATACACATAATGAACATATAATAAACAGAAGTCTTTTGTAATCAAGGAGTAGCTAACAGTGCAAGCAGTAAGGCATGGATTTCAGAGATGCTAATTAGAACATAGTTATAGAATCAGAAATGCTTAGGGGGGTTCATGGGATTGGGAGATGACATAGTATAGGATTTCATAGCAACAGTGAGGACATAGAAGTACTAAACATGATTGGGCATAGCACCAGAATAACTTGGGGTAACAAATCAGTGTTGCAAAAACAGGTGCAAACCAGAAACCAACTAACACATAAACATTCAAACATATAATAATAGAGTAAAGCCAGTACATACTACAAGGAATGGACAAGCTCATATCATGCTGATCACATATTTGAATTAGGACAGAACTAACAGTGATCCAAACAGGCTAGTTGCATATTGAAAGGCCAGATAATGGACAGGAATAGACTGGTAACTAGTAAACTAAAACAACAAGAAAACACATAGTGTTTAGTGAAAGTACAAGAGGGGGGGGGGGGGGGTGAATTGTAGATAATTAAAGTTAATCGTTAATAAGTTGACTTAAAACTTATGTAGTCGACTCAATATGGCCATCTTGCAGATATAGTAATTCGAGGTAATAAGCAGAAAGTAAATGCAAAAATTAAAGACACCAGGAATATTTATACTGGTTCGGATTCAATGTGAATCCTAATCCAGTCCCCTTGGGTTGCAAGGGATTTCTCTTCAAGTGAATAAGTTTTCTTTCAAGTACAGATTTGATGTATGTCGCTCAGTTTCTCTAGCACTCGTTTGATACAATGCCTCACCAGTTGTATGCCCTCTTTCTATCCCTGACTTGTTACACATCAGATCCATATAGGCTACTATGCTTGTTTGCAGTAGAATGAAGAGAGTTATTTTGGTTTGATCAAAGTATACTAAGGATGGAGTTACACTGCGAATTTATACAAGGATAAATGGTGAAGGCTTCCGTTGCTTCTCTTCAGATCTTTTCCTTCGGCAGATAACGGGTTTGACAGGATTCTTCCTTGATTGTTGGACTTTCCAATCTTGACCGCTGTCCGAATCTTCTAGCTTTAATTGTTCTTCAGTGATTTGATCTGACTCGTCAATCACAGATTGCGTTGAATCTTTATTCCATTATGGCAGATTTCATTTCCCAGAATCATGGAGCTAATCCTGATTTGCTGATGTAGTACTGTTTCTTTCCTTGTACATCGTATGTATTTCAGGCAGCTTCTCTTCTGAATAATTTCCTTCCTTGTTCGACATAGCCGTTCCAATAGTTCCTTTTTACTTCTTTGAACTCCTGCACATGCATATTAATTGCATCATTAAAATATGATCTAACATTTAGAATTTGAGTTGAAATCAGAACATACCGGTTAAGGAGAATAGACACAAAGTGAAGAGCAATAGGGTGCAATAATTAGCCTTGGCTTGCAGCCGGCTAATTCAGTAATAGTAGCAAGTAACAAGAAAGAGAGTAGAAAAGCTTTAAGTGTGTGAGGGAGTTGTGAACTAATGTTCGTGTCTAATGAGAGTAGAAGAAATCATATATATAGTAGTTTGAAAGCTAGGTTAATAAGGTAAGAATCAAATTGTTCAGTTATTGGAGAACTTGGAATCAATTAAAGTGAAATCAGTCCAAGTCTTCCCTTAATTAAGGGAGTCATTTCAAACGGTAAAGAATAGGTACCAAATAAGGAAAGAGTTCAAAAGACCTAAGTAGAGAATAAGCAATTAGGGGTAGATACATAGAGTTCTAATTAAGGAAATAACAGTAAGAATCGAGCAATAATGCAGTCAATCACATAACAAGGTAAGAAAATATTTTAAAGGTTGTGAAAACAAGAAAAGTAGCCGAAAATCAGTAAAGAGTATCATCCCAGGAAATCAGGGATTTAATGAATCGGAAAATAGTACTAATACTAAGGGAAACATTATAAACTTCCATGAATAACAAGTATTGAGTATAGCCAGAAAGAGACAAATCAGAAACACTAGTAAGACATTATTGGGGTAGAAATCACTAATCGAAACATATTCATGGGCTTCGAACACACACATAGCAGAATCGACAAACAAGAATGAACTTAGGATTATAACATAGTGTTAAAACTGGGGTTTCAACATAAAAAATTAGGATTAAAAAGCAATTTTAACAAAAAGTCGTTCAAACATATGAGAATCAAAGAACAACATTAAAAGGACCAGAAATATGTTTTTGAAATAAAAAGTTCCAGAAACCCTAATGGGAAAATAAAGCGACACTTTGAGAAATCGAAAGGTTTTTTTTCATAAAACCAAACGAAAATAGCTCAGAAAAACCTCAGATCTGTTACAGATCTAAGAGGTACAGGAGAAGAGATTAGGGTTTTCTAGAAAATAACCCAGAAATAGAGACCGGCTTAGAAACCCATAGGTTTAGCTGAGAAATATGAAGATCTTACTCAATCGGGCCATGGTGTCCTGAGAACGGCGAGAACAGGCCATGGGTGGTGAGTGAACAGCCGCCGGTCCCTTGAGGACCTCAAGACAGCAAGAATCCGGTCATGGGGGAGCGATTAGGGCTAGGGGTGGTGGTGAGCCACCATTATTACCGGCGAGCAAGCAGCCGACGAAGGGGAGTTAGGGTTTAGGCAGAGGGAATTTGAGAGAGAAGGAGAGGGGTGGCGGCTGGTGAGTGAAGAGTGAATGAGGGGTTTGGGGATATAGGTTTAGGTTAAATTAGGAAAGAACGAATCCGAGCCGTTGATCAAAATTGATCAACGGCCAGGATTTAATCAACATTGGGTCGGGTTGTATTAGGAATTGGGCTTGGGGTATGGGTTGGGTAATTTTAAATAAAAATTGGGCTGGTATTGGGTTGGAATAGGGCTGAAATTGAAATAAAACAGGCCAGATTTTAAATAGCCACTTTTAATAACTATATAATTTATAAAAATAATATATTATTTCCAAAAAAAATATTTCGTGTACTAAAATGATTTAAAATACTTATTTAATATTTTTAAAATATAAAAGACCATTTTATGCATCAATAATATAATTATGCGTAAGTAGGGCTATTATTGCAATGATGTGCAATTTAGCCTAAAAATATAAATATAATTACAAAAAATGCACCAAAAATGTTTAAACACTATTTTGGCATAACTAAAGAATTTAGATGACTAAATCATCACAAAAGTAATTTGAATAATAATTATTGGATATTTTATAAATAAAAGAGAAGAAATAAATTGATTTTGGAGCTCTCTTAAAATTATAGAAAAATTATAAAAATGCTTGTGCATGCTTATAACTGCATATGTACTATTTTGAAAGTATATATATGTATTACAAATATATGGGAGAAAATTGGGTATCAACAGCTGTCCCTCTTTACCCGGGAAGGATGAAAGAATTTTCGGGTAAAGAAATGATGGCCAATTTTGACCGAGTGGGATGTTTCGAAAGATAGAGGCCGGACTCCGGTCTTGAGTTGCCTACATATCCCTGGTTTTACAGGAATCAGGCCATGTGTAGTTCTGGGTTCATTGGCGGAATATACCAATGACGTCATTGCAAAAACGGACACGAGATGCGAGAGCGGTTATGGTGAACGGTCAAGTTTGAGATAGTTTGAAGGAACTGGAGCGAGGTCGTTTCTGCTAGGATAGCGGTTGCTTGCTGGTCACCTGCAGATAAAGAGATGCTACAAACATGTATTTGTGCGAAAATTTAAACATGATGCAGATTCCCTTTGGACCATGAAAGTTGTGTTTGGGCGGTTAAAGATGACGTCCTCGGACCATGATGTCCTGGGCCATGAATTGTTTAGTGAGGGATTCGCAGGCATGAAATGGTGTTCTCGGGCCATGCAGATGGTGCCTCTGAACCATGATGCCTTTGAATAATGATATGCAAATTTGAGGGATCCTCATGGAATGGTGTCTTCCGGCTATGAGGATGATGCCTTTAGACTATGACGCCTTTGGACAAATTGGCGATATTTCATCCCATGAGATGCAACAGTATGATGTTAACAAGACAAGGCTCAGTCTTGTGAAATGAAGGGCAGAGCTTAGCCCGATAGAAAAGCAAATAGATAATACTAGAAATAGAGCAATATTTGTGCAAGGAGGGATAGTGCTTAGTCCCATGTAGATAGGGAGGCAAGGATTAGCCTCATGCAAATGGGGAGGCAAGGATTAGCCTCATGCAGATAGGGAGGCAAGGATTAGCCTCATGCAATTAAGGAGGCAAGGATTAGCCTCACGCAGGTATGGAGGCAAGGATTAGCTTCATGCAAATGGTGAGGCAAGGATTAGCCTCATGCAAATGGGAGGCAAGGATTAGACTCATGCAAGATAAGGAGGCAAGGATTAGCCTCATGCAAGATATGGGGAGGCAAGGATTAGCCTCATGCAGGATAGGGAGGCAGGGATTAGCCTCATGCAAATAGGGAGGCAGGGATTAGCCTCATGAAAATGGGGAGGCAAGTATTAGCCTCATGCAAATGGAGAGGCAAGGATTAGCCTCATGCAAGATAGAGAGGCAAGGATTAGCCACATGCAGGTATGCGGGACAGGGCTTAGTCCTATGCAAAGAGCGAGTAGCAAATAAGAGTAGCATATGTCTTAGCTGGAGATATATTCGGTGTCTGATGGCCTGATTGATAGTGATCTTGTTATGTGTATATATTTGCGGATGCTATTGCTACGTCAAATGTACCTGCGTTCAAAGAAAAATTGTAAGTTTTGTGAGGGGGGATGTTGGTTCGTGCTTCTATCCGCTGGCCTTGCTTTGCTCCGTTCTGGAGGCCTTTCGAGTTTTCCTTGGTAACCTGACTGTTACGGAGATAGAGTTTTCAAAAATATGCAATTATTGATAAAAATAGAGTCATTTAGAAACATATTGAAATATCAAGTAATTTTAGATGAACTAGTGACTGTAA
Organism: Nicotiana attenuata; assembly: GCF_001879085.1. Lineage (NCBI taxonomy): Eukaryota > Viridiplantae > Streptophyta > Magnoliopsida > Solanales > Solanaceae > Nicotiana > Nicotiana attenuata. The sequence continues at coordinate 194,334 of NW_017670914.1, read as the reverse complement.
CACATTTCAGAGACACTACAACTTCTTATGCTAGGATTTTGAGGGTCCTCCTCAAAATTCTGTCCCAGTTTGGTAGATGATCTCTCGGCCCTTGCGAGTAACGAGTCTTGTTGAATTCCTTCAGAATTTGGAGAATCCTTCTCAAAATTCTGCCCCAGTTTCTGATCTTGGGGGGGGGGGAAATGGAAATTTTATTATGATATGACCGAACCCATAAGGCTGCCTACGTATCCCCTCTTAAACAGGAATCAGGTCAAGCGTAGTTCAATTACAACAGATGAGGGAATGCAAATAATCTAAGCATAGTATCTCTTGACTGCGTCTGAATTGATTGTTTTGGACAAATTTCTCCGTCCATTTCTGCAAGTATGAGTGCTCCTCCTGTTAGCACCCTGTGAACCATGTACGGACCTTGCCAGTTGGGAGAGGATTTTGATCGCTGCCAACTTCGCACCATTAAAAAGTAGCGAGAGAGGGTCGCAATAGCTTTTACCCGATTTTGGGTCGGGATCGACTCCACAGAGAGCTAGGATTGGAGTCGAGTATCTATCTAGTTGAGGATTGCGTGTATGCTCTTAATTGGTCTTCTATTAATTTTTGGATTTTCTTTATAATTCTATTTTTATCAAACTACTAATTGAAAATGCAACTAGATTAAGCTAAGAGATAAATTGCTACAAGTGGTATCTAATAGTTTAAAGGGCACTAGGGTAGTGACCTTTACCTAGGTGGCTAATTGACGGGTAATTGCATCTAAGGCTCGATTGACATGATTGGGGAAATATGTTATAACCGTTACTCAACACTACTCATTCTACACCTCTCGGTAGAAAGAGTGGTTTTTCCCAATTGACTCTCTCGAGATCAATTGGGTATCAATATTTGCCCAAGCAACTAGGGTTCAAGTCGGGTAATTACTCTCTCGAGGTTTAACCCTTTAATTGGGACTATCAAATCTCTTGAGTCCATCCCAATTCCTTGTTGAGTCAATTTTGGAGACTTAGGCTCTCTTTCTCAAGAAGAGCCAAGTCAACTAAGCATAAACTAGTGTTTGCAACCACTAATTCATAAATTAAACCACAAAATTGACCCAAATAACAAACACCCATAACCAATCTAACCTTAAATCACAACACCCATCAATTACCCACACTAGGGTTGAGCCACAACCCTAGCTGATGGGTTTTAGCTACTCATGCTTGAAGATAAAATCAAAGAAATAGATGAACAGAAAGACATAATATTAAATTACTGAAGTAAAGATAATGATTCAATTGCTAAATCTATGTCAAAATGCCAAAAATGGCTACAAATAGCTTCTCACGAACGCAGCTAATGTCTAATAATAACTGGTTACCCTAAAAATGGAAAAATGTTCTATTTATACTAAGCTGGAAAAACTGGACAAAAATGCCCCTGCGGGGTCAGTGCGGACCGCACAAAATGGACTGCGGCCGCACTAGGCTCTTGACTCTTGAAAAATCACTCTCTGAACGCAGGCTACGCGGACAGCACAGAATGGACTGCGGACGCGGAGGGAACTAGCGCGGTCCGTACAAACACGACCGCGGACCGCACAGGCTTGAAACTTGGCACTTGACATCTCTCTGAAGTTTGCTTCCGCGGACCACATAAAATGGTGATGCGGCCGCGGTGTCTCCAGTGCGGGCCGCACAATATCTACTGCGGCCGCACTGCTTTGATGCCTTGAAAATGCAGTCTCTGAATCTCCCTAGTGCGGACCGCACAGAATGGACTGCGGCCGCACTAGCTAGTTTGTCCTGAGTTCCCTTTGTCTTTGATACTTGTGCAGGTTTCACTCCTTTTGAGCTGATATTTGACATCTCGTCACTTTGTTGTCAAACCTGCAATCAAGCACAACTTATGAGCCTTTTGGGTCTATTTTGTAAGAATTTATAATCAAAGCGTAAGCAAGAAGGAGCATGAAACACGTCAAAATCCCTAGTTATCAGATTTCCTTTTGGCTTCATCTTGATCTTCTTGAGCACCAGCTGTCCTGGTGCAAATTGTCTTGGTTTGACCCTTTTGTTGAAAGCTCTAGACATTCTATTCTGGTAAAGCTGACCATGACACACTGCGTTCATCCTCTTTCCATCGATAAGGGCCAATTGTTCACAACGGCCTCTTATCCATTCTGCATCGCTGAGTTCGCTTCCTGTATAATCCTTAAAGGAGAAATTTCTACCTCGTCTGAGATGACAGCTTCGGTACCATAAACCAACATGTAGGGAGTTGCCCCGGTTGATGTGCGAACTGTAGTGCGGTATCCCAACAAAGCGAAGGGTAGCTTCTCGTGCCATTGTTTGTGGTTTTCTACCATCTTCCTTAGTATCTCATGTTGGGTACTCAACCACCCTGAGAACTTTGGCTTTGATCTGCTTGGTAACCTCCTCCTTGATTTTCAGGCTCATATCTTGTTTGAATTTTCTGAGTTTCTTCTTCACTGGCGGACATATTGGATCGGTAGGTAACTTGTGAGCTACTATGAACGTGCTCAAACCTGTCATGTCATCATATGACCATGCGAAAATATCGTCATATTCTTTTAGGAAACGGATTTACTCTTCCTTCTCTGTTGGTGACAAGTGAATGCTGATGCGAGTCTCCTTGACGGTCTCGGCGTCCCTCAAGTTTACTGCTTCAGTTTCGTCTAGATTGGACTTAGGCTTATTCTCAAAGTTTTCCACTTCCCTGTCAACTTCCTCGTGTATTTCATCTTCTTCATCTGAATCACTAACCTCATATTGCGTTGCCTCATTACATGTGACAGTCACTGGTTCATCAGGAAAGCTAATAATGATGTTGTAGAAAGAAAATGTGTAGAAAATAATAATGATTAATAAAGAGCAATGCATTTGATTAAAACTGAAAAACATCCAGACAAGTACGGCTCGATGAATCGAGCATTTATTTTGAAACAAGTAAGTCTTTAAACAAAATTACTGAAAATCTTAAATGCCTAGAATGGCTATAGAAATAAAATATGCCAGGCTACCCAGGGACTCGGCGGGCCCGAGATGGTGTGGCGGTCTAGTTCCTGAGAACAACTCCTTTCTCCACAGTCTGAATAGTGAGGACTTCTTCCTCCTCCTCCTCAATTATTGCACTGCAGTCCATGTCTTCGTCCTCCAAAAATAGATTCTTCAGCCCAGCTAATGCCTCTTCTTCTGCAGTTCCCCACATTGTATCAGCTTGGCGAAAAGCTTGATCTAGACGTGGCACTGGTTGATCGAGAGGGTAATATGGCCCGCGCCATGGAGGCGACCAATCATTGTATTATTGCCATGTGTACTGATATCCGAGCCCAAAGGTAGTAGCATGGCCCTTCAGCCATATCGGTTTAGTGATACCCTGGAGATTCTTACCAAGCCCCTTCCCGGGTTCATACCCGGACCATGCCAGAATGCTTTCTATTTTGCTGCTCCACCATTTGTCTTTCTCAATGGCGTTGACACGTTTGATGTGATGATAGGTTTCCCCTCCTAGACTCCTTCTGTTTTCGATAGCCGGAATGGTTTGGCTAGTGTAAATGGGGTTACTCCCGTCCCCGTGAATGATCACCTCCTGATGGTTCCATTCAAAATTTACTTCCTGATGTAAGGTTGATGCCACAGCCCAGGCAGCGTGTATCCATGGTCGTCCTAGCAGCAAACTGTAGGATGCAGATATGTCCAGCACCTGAAACTCGACATCGAACCACGTGGGCCCCATTTGTAGACAGAGATTGATATCTCCGATGGTAGCTCTTTGAGACCCGTCAAAAGCCTTCACGTTCATGGTCCCTTCTCATATCTCGTATAGCCTTTGCCCAACCTCTTCAGTGTTTTTAATGGCAAATGTTGAGACTGGATCCTCCATTAATCAGGACCCTGGTAATGACGTAGTCTTCGCATCGCACTGTGATGTGTAGTGCTCTGTTGTGATTCAAACCCTCAAGCGGCAACTCATCCTCGTGGAAAGTGATTTTGTGACTTTCCAACACCTGTCCCACCATGTTAGCCATTTCTCCGCTTGTGATGTTATTGGGCACATAAGCTTCGCTCAACACTTTCATTAAAGCATTCTTGTGCGCCTCTAAATTTTGCAACAGTGACAGGATGGATATCTGAGCTGGGGTTTTGTTCAAATGATCAATGACGGAATAATCCTTTGCTTGTACTTTCCTCCAAAGGTCGTCTGGCCCTGTTTCAATGATAGGCTGCTTGGTAGTGGCATCCTTACTTGGTCCTCCCGGGTGTTCAGGTGTATAGATTCTTCTGGTCCTAGTCATTCCTTGTGCGGCGTCAGATTCTTCCATCTTTGCCTTTCCTTTTCGCCGAGCTTCGCCGACATAATCCCAAGGTATTGCTTTTGAATTGGAAGGCGGTGTGGTCGATACTGTCACTATGAAAGGTGCGACCACTTCTACTTCAAACGGAACAGGGATGGCCGTGGGTGGAGCCACCTCTACTTCAAATGGAACTGATGCGGCTGCCTCAATCTCAATTGGCGAATGAGCCTGTACTACAATAGGGGTGAGGGTGACTGAGGGTTTAAAGTCATCACCTTCCCGGATAAGCCCAATCGACCCCTCAGGGTCCCATTCTTCGTTAGTCTCTATCACATGTATTCCACCACCTCTATGATCAGGGAGAGGGTTGTTGCGAACATTGGGTATGGCCTCCTTTGCATGTATAACCTTGTTGTCAATCAGCGTCTGGATCTTGTCTTTCAATGCTCGACATTCGTCAGTAGTGTGCCCCATCATACCGGGATGGTACGTACAAGTTTTGTTAGGATTGACCCACTGGGATGGATTCTCTAATGCCACAGCGGGAATAGGAGTGACGTAACCCGCGGCTTTCAACCTCTCATACAACTGGTCGATGGGCTCAGCAATGGCGGTGTACTGTTTGGGTGGCTTGCGGTCAAAATTGGGTCTTGGTCTTGGATAATTTTGGTAGGTTGAAGGTGACTGGAAATGAGATGGTTGGGAGTTATAGGTATAATAAACAATGGCTGGTTGGGAATATCAGGGAGATGAAGGTTGATATATGGGTAGTGGTGCTTGGTATGTGGATGGAGGTGTTCGACAGGTAAGTGGAGATTTCGGGCCCTGAGCCACCATTACTGCCCCAACGTCTTTCTTCTTTGATATGCCGCCTGACTGGAATGCTTTATTTTGTGGCCTGTAATGCTTCAGAATTCGTTACCATCCCATTTTTGATGCCTTCCTCAATTCTTTCCCCAAGTTTGATGATATCGGAGAATTTATGATTTTCAATAACCATCAACCCTTCGTAATACTACGGGTCCTGTGCTCTGACGAAGAACTTTTTCATCTGTTCTTCGTCCAAAGATGGCCTGACCTTGGCCTCTTCCGACCTCCAGCGGGTAGCATACTCGCGAAAAGTCTCGGTGGGTTTCTTCTTAAGATTCTGGATGTAGAAAACATCGAGTGCATTTTCTGTGTTGAACCTGAACCTGTCCATGAAGTCCGACACCATACCTACCCAATTGGACCATTTCTTGGGATCCTGGCTGATGTACCAGGACAAAGCATCACCGGTAAGACTCCTCATGAAGAGCTTCATCCGGATCTTTTCATCTTTTCCGACTCCAACAAGCTTGTCACAATAGGTTCTCAAATGAACCCTAGGATCACCTGTACCGTCAAACATCTCGAACTTAGGAGGTTTGTACCCCTCCGGTAGTTCCACATCTGGCTGTATGCATAGGTCTTCATAATTCAAGCCTTCTATCCCATTGTTGCCTTCGACACCTTGAACCCAACTTGTCAATTTCTTGAGTTCTTCAGCCATATTTTTAATGAGCAGGTCCTTCTCGGAGGATTCTGGTGTATAGGAAGTTGGTTGAGTAGAGTGAGGTATGGTCTCCAGATATATGGGGTTGTTCTGATGAGTGTCAGGGACTTGGGTGTAGTGATGGTCATTGGTTGAGTTTTGAGGGTCAGGAATGGGTTGTGGTGTATTTTGGGGAGTGTGGTAAGTGGCGGTTGGTGGGTACTAGATTGATTGGTGGTGGTGTTGTGGTGGAGTTGGTATTGGTAAGGGATTGATATTTTGAGGCGGGGTTGTGTATTGTTGTAGTGCATGAGGGTTTTGTGGATGTTGGTTTGGTGTATTTTGGTAAGGTGTTGGGTTCTTTGTGTTCTGTTGGTTGATGTCGGGGACATTCAGGGTGAGTGATAAGTGTTGATACCCAATTTTGTCCTACCTTTCCTTCAATTAATTTCTTTGTATTTCTCGATCTTTAATACCTTGGACAAGTTATTTTATTTTGTTCTTGCTTTTCAATAATTTTGCTTAAAATAATGCTATATTTAACATTATCAAATATATAAATATTAGATTTTCTTTATGTTTAAAGCGTTAAAATTTTAGTCCAAACTATTAATACAAAGAAGCCTAAAGAAATTGATTTAAAGAAGAGAATAACCTACCAATTTCAGCCAACCCATTCTCTAGCCCACTCTCCAATAGTCCAAACCAACCTAATTAGCCATCACCCAATTCCCATAAACCAACTATGTCCAAGCCCAAATATTATTCCTAAAAGAACTTAAAGACTAAACTAGGTTTTCTTCTCATTGCCAGCAACGTCTCCTTTCCCCTCTTTGCAAACTTCACCATGGCAGACTATTACCTCAAAATTGTTCCTCCATTTTTGTGAAACTCCGTACTCTCTCTCTCTCTCTCTCTCTCTCTCTCTCTCTCTCTCTCTCTCTCTCTCTCTCTCTCTCTCTCTCTCTCCATTGCGTCTCTCCAGCCCCTTTCTGGCACAAGATTAAGTCAACACTAGAGGCCAAAGAAATCTCTGAAAAGGCAGAGATAGCAGAGATTCAAACGGCTCTTTTTCGGACTCCACACTCAACCCGTGACCTCTCTCTGCCAACAAAATTTAGAATTTCAAATTCAAATCAAAACCCTAGTTGTTTCATCTATAAATACCTCTCTAAGTTTCATCGAAAATGAAGCGGGAACTATCGAAAATTAGTTTCATACCACATTCCATTTTACTAAAATATCTCAAGCTTCACAATCTGTGGAAATCTCTCAATTTCTAGTCTCTATTTTTCATTCTCAATAACTAAAGAGTAGTAAATTTGAGACCTCAAAGCCCAGTTCACTGCCCCGTGAAAGGTAAAACCCCAACTCCATTCTATTGTTCTTGTGTTAATAACACATATATTTTATTATAGTAGAAATTATGTATTAAGTTTTCTTCCCTTTAGTTGTGTTGAAATATATTTTGTACAACCTTGGTCAAAATAGTGATATTAGGAAATCATGTCTTTAGTAGTTATAGCTAAAATCTTCTAATAGCATGTTATTAATCTGTTGAGAATTATTTTTTAGTTATGAATTCAGTTACGAATCTTAGCGGTAGAGTTAGGGGTGTTCATAAAAACCCGAAAAACCGAACCAAACCGACCAAAAAAATCGATACTTTTTTGTTTGGTTTGGTTTTGGTTTTGAATTTTAAAATCGATCAAATTTGGTTTGGTTTTGATTTTGATAAAAAAAAAACCAAAAAATAACCGAACCAAACCGACTATAGGAGCAGCTATTTTAAATTTATTATTACGCCTATATATATATGTATATTTTTATAAAAAGTTTCAAAAATTTAATGGTAAATGTAAATAGTTTGCACTTTTAGTATAGTGCTTTACCTTTACATTCTAGTTTGATTGGTAGTTTTCTTTTGTTAAGTGTAAGAATCCATTTCGTGTTAAAAATAATATATTTTTAATTGAGTCCTTAAATTATTCATCACTATTTGATTCAATTATTATCAATATATCTTGGTAAATAATAGATTTCTCAAAGGGCAATTGATTTGATAGTGTTACGTTGAAAATGTGGTCTCCGAAATATGTGTTTGGTAGTGTATGTCTTATATTTAAGAAAAACCAATAAATAACCGAAAAAACCGAAAAATCGACAAAACCCGACATAAACCGAATCGAGAAAAAACCGACTTAATTGGTTTGGTTTGGTTCTAATATTTGAAAAACCGACTTACTTGGTCTGGTTTCTTTTTAGGGAAAACCCGATCCAAACCGAACCATGAACACCCCTAGGTAGAGTAGTACTATTTCTTCAAAGTTAATTGACTTGTTAATTGAACTTGTTTGATTGTAAGTTATTGATTCTGTGATAGAATAAGAAGTTTATTAAAACACGACTTAGGTCTTTAGACACCATGTCATAAGAAAATCTTGTTGCCAATAAGTTCTACTGCAAGTCTTTGGTATGTTAATGTGTATTCATCTGTTTAGAAACTTGGATAACATATTTGGAATTTTATTATTCGAAAATATCTATCCAAAAGTTTTCCTTGTTTATATCACATGTCTAACTTGTTTCCTTTTAAATTTGGGTGTATACTTCCTGACCTTGTTTATACAAAAGTATGTCATAATAGAAATTACAATTTTCTTTTAGCTTCAAGAACAGAGTACTATTTAAGAATCTATATTTTAAGTACCTGCTAAGTGTATAATCCGTACTTAAATGACCTGCTTTATGTCTCTTTCGTTCTTAGATTGGTATGATATGGGAACTATGACTATAGGAAGTCTTTTCTTTTGTCCTACATAAGTTGAACGGAATATTTGTATAAAATGTCACTGCTATAGATATTAAAATTACTAATAAGTTCAATTATCAGTTTAGGAGCCATGTTGTAAGATCATTCCTTCACGTTTGAAATGACATGTACGTAGTTTATCCCTTCACATTGTAATGACTATGTTTAAAGGTACTTGTCAAAATGTTGCTTGAAGTTCTGTTAAGCTTTAGATATACGCAGGTTTGTTGACTTGCTTAAATCCTTTATGTGTTAAATTAATACTATATCTTATAAGCTTCTTCATTTTTCATATAGTAGTCAGAATTGAATTTCCTATTTTCTAATTATTATTCTCTTCTTATTTTGTCATGTATACTTTGGGAGCAACATGGAGCCTTAGTGCAAGATACGTCCTGCTCGCAGAGAGTCATCACATCCTATATTCTTTAACCGCATCAGAAAAGAAAAAAACAAGCGAGAAAATCGCTTGGGGATTCCTATGGCATCTTTCCTCTATTTTATTTATCATTTGTTCTATTTTAACTCTTCTATGATTGCTATGTTGAAATTCACACTCAGAATAGGATTATTAGTAAAGTTTTACTTAATCACTTAGGGTTTTTCCTCTATCTTATTATAGAAGTAATTGTTTTGTCACATATAATAAGACATCTACTTTCAAGACTTAGAAGTCAATTTATCCAAAATCTTTTATAAATTAGTCTATATTTGTTTAGCTTATTTAAAAGATTCAAATTTAACTTTTCCTATAAATAACGCTTGAATCTCTTTCCCTTTTTTTTTTGTCAAATGTTCTATCAAAGTTAAAGCTCTAAACACAAAGCTGGTCACATTGGAATTCATTTCTATAAAGATTTTCCTAAAGGATGAAGTATACTTTTTGTCCATCGGGTTAATTAAAATTTAGATAATTATAATTGATGCCTTAATTAATTAACTAAGTTCAGAAGGGAACCGCGTTTTATGCGAATTTTGAGGGGTGCCTCACACCTTCCCCTCAATTTAACTAGAACCCCTTAACAAAAATTTTTAGTCAAGTAGACCTTAATGGACTCTTACTTTCCATACTTAATTAAATGATTTGGGTGTCCTAATTCACCCTTTAAAATAATTAGGTGGCGACTCTTTAATTAATAATTAATTCAGGAATCACCAATATATTATACTCTAATTTGATCCAGTTAAAATGGGGTATAACAATAAGTTTGCCAAGTTAAGAACCTGTTCAAGCTCTCCTTATAGTTCCAGTATCTTTTGTTCCAATCTCAAGACTAGATCATTTGGTGCCGGAGTACTCCTACCGTCTAAAGTTTCTGCGTTCTCAGCATTCTCCTTTCGAATACCACTTAAGTCGTCCATTTTTATTTTTCCTTTGCCTTTTGTATTGCTTGGAGGAGGAGGAGGTGGAGGGCCTCTAGATCTGGTATGGTACGCTGATGATGCCAGTATGAGTGAACCAACCTTCAGAGAATGGGAATAATTAAAATAAAGACAAAAAAACAAAAGGTAACAAGTTAGTAGGGGTTTTAAAATGTTGCAGTATTTAAACACGTATTGCGGGAATATAAACTCGAGTCCTAATTTGGGAGCCTTGTTGTGCCCGAGGTAGGCTAGCGACAAATAGATTTGGAGAACTTAGATGCCAACAAATGCCTCATTTCATAATATGAAAAATAGACGAATCCCAAAACGACACTAAGATAATAGAAAAATAAATCACTACTGGCACTTGGCCTTATTACATTTAAGAAAGCAAATAAATCTAGTCTATTTGGTCCCAGAAGGACCTTCCCCAGATTCGATCTTCCTGACTCCATCGTACAGGTCCCCCAGCTTGCGCCGACCCAGCAGCAAGTAGGCCCTGGCCAGATGTCCTCCTTCAGCTCCTTCAGCGTTCTCGCAATCCTCAATCCTCTTTATGACTTTACCCTCAATCTCTACTATTCCTCGCTCCAGGTACTCCAGCTTCCTGTTGGAAGTGATCGCCAATTCTTTCCATTCTTCCATCAATTTCACATTCCTCTCATGTATTTCCCGGTGCTCATTCTCAGAGTCGTGGACCCTCTTGCGCAGCCTGTTGTATTTGACTTGAGCTTCAGCTTCTTCATCTATGATTCTATTTCCTCGATCGGCTCCTGGCCTTACCATTCCCTTTAGATTGTCTTCTAACCACGTCGGGTAAAGAGGTTCGTACCCTGCATGATACCGGTCGGGATCAATAGTGTTCTTTTCCACAATGATCTTGCAATGCCACATGTGCTGGGCTTGGCACTTGTAAGGAACGTCGTCGTCTTGAAAGTCCGCTGCGAAATGACTCATCTTGGCAACCCTTGGTACAACCTGTTTCCTGTCTGCTTGCCTCGTAACTTGGATAGGGACATAAGGGTATATCCCTCTCAACCCAATCAACACCAGATGTGGAGCATCCCTGGATCTGATGATAAATTCATCTGTCGGGAACCACTCAAACATCCATTGCACTTGCTCCTCGGTCAGATTGTCGAAGAATTTCACCCACTCTTTGGCATTTTCCGGCTGAGCAAACATGTCCGGAATGTAGGTCATCCGCTTGGGGTGATAGAAGGCAATATGGTCATTCCAAGCCCTTCGCGGAAATTCTTGGCGATACTGGCCCCTTTGAAGATGTTCTAGTAACCACAATTGCAGCAACAGGTCACAACCCTCGAAATGCTTGAACCCTCTTTGACAGCGCCCCAGAGCCCTGTAGATGTCGGCTATGATCATGGGGACTATGGTGTGTCTGTCCGTTGATCCCTTCCATCAAAGTCTTGGCGACCATGGCCAACCTAGTATGGATTCTTTCCCTTTTCATTGGGAACACTATTAGGCCCAAGAAGCATACAATGAACACGAACACTCTGCGGTGGATGTGGCCAAGGGAAGTAAGAGAGATCTCGTCATGGTAAGCACGGAAGGACTTGCTATGGTCATACCTCTCATACAGATACTCGAAGGGTATGTAAGATTCATTCAGGCATCCCAAGTCAGCATTTTTCTTCAACCCCATCATCTTTAGAAATCCTTTACCAGTACGGTTCTCCGGCACCAATAACCCGGGGATATCCCAAGTCAATATCGCAAGCCCTCCAATCTCTTCTAGAATTGGTGTCGTCTCTATGTCGCCAAAACGGAACACAACCCTTTCACTATCCCAGAATAAAGTGGCAGCCTCGATCAACTTTTTGTTTGGCTCAATGTCTAGTAGGGAAGGTAAATTGCCCAAGTACTTTCTTACGTGTTTCTTGTCACTTGAGGAAAGGTCCTCCCACCAATCTAGTAGCAATGGTGGAATGTTGCTAACCATACCGAATCTGGGGACCTCGTGCCTCATTTTCTGCAAAACAAAAGGGTTAGTCCCTTATCCCCCACCAGACTCGACTATTTATACATTCATGATTAGCATATTGGCATTTAGTTCTCCAAATTAATGCACAGAACGTGGTTGTGTCCGTTGGGATTATGCAAATACCGGTGGACTTTGGATAAGGCTTGTCTTAAAGGCTTATTATGTGGACAACATATTAATCCGGCTAGGCTTGACCATGATGCATGCACAATTTTAAACAGAGTAAGGTTACTATGGGGGTCTAGACTGGTACCCTCAAGCGGACAACTTGAGGGGGAAAGGCACGGAACCGTCGACTGCACCGCTAATTGACTAGTTTTATCGCAAATAAGCCTTTCCGAATTTAAGGGTAATAATTGGAAGAGCGCAACCACTCATCAAGCATTGCTATAGGATTTTGATACGCACGAGTGGAATATGATGTGGAGTAAATGCAATAATAACAGCATGTTGTCAAGTATTTGCATGTAAGGAAATAATAAATGCAGTATTTAAATAATTAAAAGGCAGTTACAGAAAAAAACAAAAAGACATGTCAGTTTCAGGGTAATAAAAAAATCATAAATGCTCATAAAATAAACAGTTAGATTCAAATAAGGGGAAAAGGTACGTGGGATAGATCATGCTTGGACTAATTCACAGAAAAATAAGTTCATTATGGTAAGAGCCTAAATAACATCCCCAGCAGAGTCGCCATGCTGTCGCGCCTCCCTTTTTTCCTCCTCGCGAAGAAAGGTCCGGGTTTCTACATTTCATGGGGGAATCGACTCTTTTCCTTTTGGGAATTGGGTTTTTGAAGAGTCGCCACCTAACGAATTATGGTGCGTTAGGGCACCTTGAGCAATTAACTCATGGACTAGTTCTGCATTACCAGAGATTTAGGGTAAGGGCTCGAAATAACCTTGAGGGGAAGGTGTTAGGTACCCCTCTTGGTCCACAACGATGGGTCTCGGCCGAACTTATACTTATGAATTCGTTCTTTTAACAAATAAATAGTTTAAACACATACTTGCAAATAAAGGCAAGTTTTGGTATTTTAAGCATATGTAGGTAATGAAACAAAGGAAAAGACTTGAACAAGTGGCACATAGATAAAGGAAAGTAAAACGTACTTAAACGACGGGGATTGGGAAAGAGGGGTCCTAGGTTGGTTAGCCTACAGGAACACCCCACACAATGCCCGGTAATCACTACTCAATGAGGGGCTACACGTGACATTAGCGCATAGTCATCATATCCTTACTACCCAATTCCCTCCCCTTGGTCGTAGCCTAAAGCGTTCTATTAACCTTGAAAATATCCTATGCATGCACTACCCGTCCCTTCCTCGTGGCCCTGGAGGTATTTTAGGACCTCTACTTTGGGAAGTTCTAGACCATCCTGAGGTATTTAAAGGAGAAAAGTCTAAGCGTCAATCAAAACAATTAGGACTGCACATAAAGAAGGAACATATAATGGCTCACATTTTACCTCCAAACAGAACAAATGAATGCACGTCTCAAATAATTACTTCAGGTATAATAACTTAGAACATGATATCTAGGTGAGCAGGAAGTATACAGCATGAGTTAAGACCAAGTGTCAGAGACCTATTAGCTTGCCTACTGATTTACACCTGTGAATGCGAGCAGTTTTTAAATAACAAAGCGTAGTTTTATAGTTGCAGGATTTTAATCGACCTATAGGCCTGCCTAGGCGTATAATAGTGATATCCTATGAGCATGACGTCTATGTTGATTAGGAATGCAGTAAAACAGTGATCAATTTTAAATAGACAACTTGAGATCCTATAGACATGCTTTCTAGCGGTACCAATTTAAGGCAGTATTTGAAGAACTTATTTAAAGAAGCAGACAGATTAATCGAATTGAACCAATTCCAAACGAACAAGCATGAATTAAACTGACTGGTTTAAGTTCTATAGGCATGATTTCTACTAGAGCTGATTTTAATTCCTATAGGCATGATCTCTATTAAAGCCATTTAGATCCTATAGGCATGGTTTCAAATATTGTGGAAGTAAAGTAATCATAGCAGATACATTTGAATTAACACAACCCTATACGCATGGTATCTAGTTATTAGAAGCGGATTTAGATCCTATAGGCATGGCTTTTAATTGTGTGGAAGTAAAGCAAACCGACTCATTTTAAAACAAATCTTATAGGCATGTTATCTAACAAACACGTTTCAATCAACATAGACCCTATAGGCATGGTGTTTACCCAGTTTTACCCATAATATATATATTACCCTCCCTTTTCACTAAACACCCCGCTGTTTGTTTATAATAATTATTACAGACCAATGAATTGAATATAAATTACATAAATTAGAAGTTAATCTATAGGGAGCCTGCAGCAGGCCCAAATGACTTCCAAGCCTCCAATAGCCTCAAATGCCAAAGTTCCATAGACAATCTCATGTCTAGGTGTGTCAGAGTTCCCTAAGGACCTCAAGGATCCCGGGCAGTGCTCACACCCAGATTTCATAACCAGAACTGAGTAAGTGCAGTGTGGAAAGGCCAGCCCTAGTGCATCAGAGTTCAGAGGGATCTCACAGGGATCCCAAGGCAGTCACACACTGGAGGGGCAGAACCTAGGGACTTAAGAGTGGAGTGAGAGTGCTTGACATAGTTTTGAAAAGGTTTGATAGGAAAAACAGTATTGAAAAGGACTCAATTGAGGTAGTTTTATAAAATAGGAGAGTTGTTTAGCAGTAAAACAATTTTGACAAGAATTGTGTAATCAAACAAACAACAAATCAATCATAGAGAAAACAGAGTCCTAACCACATGATTCATACAAGGGAATTGGGATTTAGGGACACATAATACACATAATGAACATATAATAAACAGAAGTCTTTTGTAATCAAGGAGTAGCTAACAGTGCAAGCAGTAAGGCATGGATTTCAGAGGTGCTAATTAGAACATAGTTATAGAATCAGAAGTGCTTAGGGGGGTTCATGGGATTGGGAGATGACATAGTATAGGATTTCATAGCAACATTGAGGACATAGAAGTACTAAACATGACTGGGCATAGCACCAGAATAACTTAGGGTAACAAATCAGTTTTGTAAAACAGGTGCAAACCAGAAACCAACTAACACATAACCATTCGAACATATACGAATAGAGTAAAGCCAGTACATACTACAAGGAATGGACAAGCTCATATCATGCTGATCACATACTTGAATTAGGACAGAACTAACTGTGATCCAAACAGGCTAGTTGCATATTGAAAGGTCAGATAATAGACAGGAATAGACTGGTAACTAGTAAACTAAAACAACAAGAAAACACATAGTGTTTAGGTCTTGAATTGAAATCAGAACATACCGGTTAAGGAGAATAGACACAAAGTGAAGAGAAATAGGGTGCAATAATTAGCCTTGGCTTGCAGCCGGCTAATTCAGTAATAGTAGCAAGTAACAAGAAAGAGAGCAGCAAAGCTTTAAGTGTGTGAGGGAGTTGTGAACTAATGTTCGTGTCTAATGAGAGTAGAAGAAAGCATATATATAGTAGTTTGAAAGCTAGGTAAATAAGGTAAGAATCAAATTGTTCAGTGGAGAACTTGGAATCAATTAAAGTGAAATCAGTCCAAGTCTTCCCTTAATTAAGGGAGTCATTTCAAACGGTAAAGAACATATACCAAATAAGGAAAGAGTTCAAAAAACCTAAGTACAGAATAAGCAATTAGGGGTAGATACATAGAGTTCTAATTAAGGAAATAACAGTAAGAATCGAGCAATAATGAAGTCAATCACATAAAAAGGTAAGAAAATATTTTAAAGGTTGTGAAAACAGGAAAAGTAGCCGGAAATCAGTAAAGAGTATCATCCCAGGAAATCAGGGATTTAAAGAATCGGAAAATAGTACTAATACTAAGGGAAACCTTATAAACTTCCATGAATAACAAGTACTGAGTATAGCCAGAAAGAGACAAATCAGAAACCCTATTAAGACATTGTTGGGGTACAAAATCACTAATCGAAACATATTCACGGGCTTCGAATACACACATAGCAGAATCGACAAAGAAGAATGAACTCAGGATTATAACATAGTGTTAAAACTGGGGTTTTAACATAACAAATTAGGATTAAAAAGCAATTTTAACAAAAAGTCGTTCAAACATATGAGAATCAAAGAACAACATTAAAAGGACCAGAAATATGTTTTTGAAAGAAAAAGTTTCAGAAACCCTAATGGGAAAATAAAGCAACGCTTTGAGAAATGGAAAGGTTTTTTCATAAAACAAACGAAAATAGCTCATATAAACCTCATATCTGTTACAGATCTAAGAGGTACAGGAGAAGAGATTAGGGTTTTCTAGAAAATAACCCAGAAATAGAGACCGGCTTAGAAACCCATAGGTTTAGCCGAGAAATATGAAGATCTTACTCAATCGGGCCATGGTGGCCTGAGAATGGCCCGAACAGGCCATGGGTGGTGAGTGAACAGCCACTGGTCCCTTGAGGACCTCAAGACAGCCAGAATCCGGTCATGGGGGAGCCATTAGGGCTAGGGGTGGTGGTGAGCCACCATTATTACCGGCGAGCTAGCAGCCGGCGAAGGGGAGTTAGGGTTTAGGCAGAGGGAATTTGAGAGAGAATGAGAGGGGTGACGGCGGGTGAGTGAAGAGTGAATGAGGGGTTTGGGGTTATAGGTTTAGGTTAAATTAGGAAAGAACGAATCCGGGCCGTTGATCAACCAGGATTTAATCAGCATTGTTTCGGGTAGTATTAGGAATTGGGCTTGGGGTATGGGCTGGTTAATTTTAAATAAAAATTGGGCTGGTATTGGGTTGGAATAGGGCTGAAATTGAAATAAAACAAGCCAGATTTTAAATAGCCACTTTTAATAACTATATAATAAAAATAATAAATGAATTCCAAAAAATATATTTGTGTACTAATATAATTTAAAATACTTACTTAACATTTTAGAAATATAAAAGACTATTTTATGCATCAAGAATGTAATTATGCGTTAGTAGGGCTATTATTGCAAAGATGTGCAATTTAGCCTAAAAATATAAATATAATTACAAAAATGCATTGAAAATGTTTAAACACTATTTTGGCATAAATAAAGAATTTAGATGACTAAATCAACACAAAAGTAATTTGAAGAATAATTATTGGATATTTTGTAAATAAAAGAGAAGAAATAAATTGATTTTGGAGCTCTCTTAAAATTATAGAAAAATTATAAAAATGTGTGTGCATGCTTATAACTGCATATGTACTATTTTGAAAGTATATATATGTATTAAAAATATATGGGGGAAAATTGGGTATCAACAGGGCTTCGGAGTCGCACTTGGAGGGAAAGGCTTCTGCACAAACTTCTTCGAATCCAAACCCCTTAGAATCGGGGGTGCCCCCGATATTTGGTCAACCCGTGAGTTGTACGTTTCTACCTTTTTGTCATTAGCCTCGATTTTTTTTTTCACCTGATTCAATCCGTTTAGTGAGCTCCTCAAACATCTTCATAATGGTGGGGTCAGTCCCCGATTCATTGGCGTTCGATTTCTCCGGTGCAGGTTCGACTCTACGAACGACCTCTTGCGATGTTTCAAGCTCAATTCTTCTTGGTACTCGATTTTGATTTTGGAGTTGCGCTATCGCAGCTTGTTGAGTCTATAACATTTCGAATATCATTCGAAGGCTAATTCCGCCTTCTTCATCGCTCTGTGCGTTCTGATCGGTTGCTCGGGCATCTCTACGGACGCTATTTTCAGGGTCGATGCCCAAATTTCTATTAATGGCAATATGAGAGCTGACATCGACTGGGTGTATGGTCGGTGGTCCATCGGGGTTGACTGGAGGTACACCATTTCCCGGGGCGATTATGTTTTCATTCTCGCCATGAAGACCGAGGTCGTTGTCTGTGTGAGTGGGTGCTACTTGAGAGTTTGACATGTTGACCCTGAAATCAAAGACACTTACGAGAACAAGTGTAAAGCACTGTGTGTTATGGGAATTAATACCAGGCAATCACTATTATCCTTAGCCCCACGGTGGGCGCCAAACTGTTTACCCTTAAAATTGGATAACAATTCAACTTATAATGTGGTTTTAAGGACACGTGGTTTCACCTAATACCAATTGATAAATATAAAGACTAGTAATAGAAATCAACAATAGGATGAAGCAAACCAGTGTTTGAACGAAATTCAACCCTCGAGCTTGAATACCCTCGAACTGATTTGTGCAAGAACAATTAAAATATAACAAGCTAATGAACAAGTATATGAACCAAAGAAAAGGCGTTATATTGCTTTTATATCTCAGAGTGTAAGGTGTTTACAAAATGATTAGAACCCTCCTTATATAGTAGAGGAATCCTATCTATGGTACAATTCTAATTACGGAAGTAAATCCCATGATTAGCCTAAACAATCGCCCTTGATTTGATCTGTTTCGGGATTTTCGCCGTGATCTTCAACCAGTCACGGATATCTCGCTTTTTCGTTATCGCGCTTTGCTCGAGTCTGCCATATTTGGCCTCGATCGTTGCTGGCCTCGATCTCGTCACGCACCTCAATTCTCGAACTCAATACCTTGTCTTCGTGCTCTATTCTGATCGACTACGAGGCTGACCTTCGATGCAATTCCCTGATCTCGATCAAATAATAAAATCATATAGGCCTAATTTTAACCGTATACAGTGTCATCAGATTCGTATCCCCTAATTTGTTCAGCTAATAATTGCAGCTATCTATACCTGTCTTTCTTTCTATGCAAACAAATTTTAGAATGGTATGCTAGAATTTGTGGTGATAATAGCATTATCAATATCATCATTAAGGAAATTCGGTCACTATGCAGATGTCAAGACTACTTTCCTTTTCTTTTGTTTTTATTTCTCTCAATATATGACTTATTTTCCATAACATTTGCTTATTATCGTATCGACACTGCTCATCATCGGGGCAAGTGGACAAATAGTCATTCTCAGGATGCTATTTAATGATTAGCCAGTACTTATTTTATCCTCGAATTTTAAACTAAAACTCTTGATTTCAAGACAACTCAAAATATTTTTGTCCTGAAAATTTAAACTGGAAAACTGAAGTTCAGAGAGGCTGAATTTTAAATAGCAACCCTTTAGAGTGGCTACCTGATGTCATTTCTAGCTTATCATACTGGGGGATTTGCATCTATACCCGCTTTTTGGGTCACGTTTTAACTTATACCTGCTTTGCAAAAAAAATTGTAAGCGTACTCACTTTTCACGTAAACTTCAGGCATATGGGCCTGAAGTAGCAAAGACAATCACGCAAACTTCAGCATTCTAGTAGACGGGCCTGAAGTTGTTTGTAATTACTGAACTTAAGCATTCTACTAGCTGAAGTTTTGTTCTCTATTTGCTGAACTTCAGCATGTTTTAGCTGAAGTTTTGTCCTTGATTCAATAGTTTTGTCGTAAAGCTTTTTCAACAACTTCAGCAGAAGATGCTGAAGTTATTTAGTTCATTTGTAAAAACTTCAGCACTAAATAAGCTGAAGTTTTGTCCTGGATTCATTAGTTTTGTCATAAAGCTTTTTCAAAAACTTCAGCAGAAGATGCTGAAATTATTTAGTTCATTTGTAAAACTTTAGCACTAAAATAAGCTGAAGTTTTGTCCTATAGTCGTGCTAGCTGAAGTTTTGTTCTCTATTTGCTGAACTTCAGCATGTTTTAGCTGAAGTTTTTTGCGTAAACTTAGTGTTGGCTGAAGTTTTTGTTTGTAATTGCTGAACTTAAGAATTCTACTAGCTGAAGTTTTGTTCTCTATTTGCTGAACTTCAACATATTTTGGCTGAAGTTTTGTTCTATATTTGCTGAACTTCAGCTGATTTATGGATTATATTTAAAGTCACAAACTCGTTATAGGTCTACTGCCTCAAAGAAGCTTTCCCTAAACCTGATGTGATCTTATTAAGTTTGTAGCAGTAGCTTGGAAAATTTCATATATTGCACCATTTATGTTCATCAAGTAACACTGCAATTTACATTACTATGTAAACTCAGGCCAACAATATTCGAGTCATGGGATGAGATCCATTGGCTTTAGGCACATTGTGCTGAAAATTGCAATCACAAACACCAAAATCAGGAGGTCCAATGCTATATCATTCGTATACAGTAGACGATGAAGATCTCTTCCTTCACATATCTGTTTTTCCCTCATCGTACAGAAAGAAAAGCAAGATTTCCTTTTTTCCTTTATGTATATGTTCGTTATACATAATTTCACGCTACATTTTCCAATGAAAAGAAAGGAGGAAGAAAGGAGCGCACAGGTAGCAGGAAGAAGGAGGGACTTGAAGTTGTAAAAATTAAGATATAAGTTAAATAATTTTAAAAATATGAGTATAGGTTAAATGGGGTGACCAAATAGGACGCCCCGTGCAATTTTTACTTTTATCCTCAAGTGGTGAAACACCATTTTAGGTCCAACATATTTTGGGCCACTATCGATCGGCCCACAATTAGCCCACGAACCTATCTTCAATGAATTCCACCAAAATCACAGAGAGTCGCCTCTTTCTCCGCAAAACATTATTGGTAACTTGATTTCGTCTTTAATAGCTCCATTAACTCCTCCTTTTTCCTTTTTTTATTTATCACAATTTCCAACTTTCAAAATGACCGATAACTTGGACGAGCAACAAAGCTACACAGATAACAACGAGCAACAACAGAAAGTTCCAGAAGACCCAACACAAGGATCCGAAACTTAAATGATGCTTTTTTTACAAAAAATACTTTTCTAATGTTTTAAAAAAAAGTTACATTAATAGGTAACTCGCAGTATAATATTGCGAATTGCTTTAACGGAAATTTGGCCGTTAAAGCAATTCGCAGTATTATACTGCGAATTATTAAAAAAATAATTTTTTTTGCAATTCGCAATATTATACTGCGAATTGCTTGAGATGGGCCCAGCTCATTTTTGAAATAGCATTTCGCAGTATTATACTGCGAATTAGGTTAATTCGCAGTATGATACTGCGAATTAGGTTAATTCGCAGTATGATACTGCGAATTAGACTGATTTTACTGATTTTTGGCCCCACCAATAATAATTAACTGACATAACAATAATTCAAATACATAAAACGCAGTATAATACTGCGAATTACTTTGAAAAATTCTACACCCCAAGCTCGGACTTGCCTTATTTATAGGCGTTTCAATTTTATAAAAATTCATTCAATACTTAAACTTCAAACATACGTTCATTATTCTCTCTTCTCTTATCAATCATTTTTTTTTACAATGTCGAAGTGCCAAAAACAAGGGTTTCACTGTATTGGGGGGGGGGGGGGTGAGGTTGTGGTGGAGAATAACTCTGTGAGGTATAGCTCACCTCCACAGTGTCATGTTAAATTGCCGCTTAATATGGAGTACGATACATTGGTATCGTTGTTACGTAAAAAAATGAGTGAGCGGAGGCGTTCGGTTAGCCTTAAAGTAACCGGTAGATTTCCTTATTCAGTAACTCCGCGGGGGTTTGCTTATTATTCTGAGTTTAACATCGAGGATGATGAAACTCTTAGAGATTTTTTGCGGATTCCGGATGAATACAGGGAATTTATTGTAATAAAATTATTGGAAATGTACGTCAAGGTGGAGGACCTTCCCAGTAATGAGGGCGTGCATAGCAGGGATAACCCCCAGTCATCGGGTGGTTATTCTGGAGCAGTTTTTGCTGGACAGATTGCTGATGAAAGAGCTTACCTTGATTTAAACTTGTCACCACCGGCGAATGAGCAGCCACAAAATAATTTTTCCACTTTATATATTCAACAAGACGACTGGTAAACTTCAATTTTACTACGATTTAGCGATATTTTTTTTTCATGTTTTAATTGGATTTGCATTAACACTCATATTTTTTATAGGGGGTACCGTCCGGATTTGAATTTTACAAGTTATGACCCCGCCCCTAGTTGGAATATGCGTAGGTCTGGAGTATTGGACCACGGTGGTCCATCTGGGAGTCATCACCAACATGAAAATATCCATCATGAAATGTCAAGACAATACGATTTGTAAGTAAAGTGATATAGCTATATCTAAAGTATTTTTCCTGAGTATTGGGTAACTTATGTTTTTGTTCTTTTTGTGCAGTGAAAACGAGCTTCTTGAAGCTCCTGACCTCACACAGTTGCCCATAGACGACATTTTTACTCGTGATTTGGCAGATGCGCAGAGTCAGGAGGATGATAGTGATTCTGACAACAATGCGGATGAGTCTGGGGATGACACACCCTTCCATGATGACGAGGAGGAACTGAATGTTGAACCTGAGCTGACCAGGGAGCATGTTCCTCCACCTCCCGCTAGACCAAGAGTGTACGAGTCCCACGTGCCATTTCATGAGCGAAATATTCCCTACCTTGATAATTTGCCAAGCATGCCTAATGTCGATGCCCTCACAAGGGATGATGATGAATTACGGTCAGCGATGTGGGATGAGTCTAGACCAGCTGTTCTTACAAAGGGCATGTATTTCCCCGATAAAGCTCGCCTAATTAGGGCTGTAAAAATCTACAGTATAAGAGAGTGTCGTGAGATGACGGTAAGTGAGTCAACTACGGAGAAATACAAGGCTGTATGCCGTAGGTGGTTTATGGGTTGTCACTGGATGCTGCGTGCCACAAAGAAGAAATCGGGTTTGTGGAAAGTGGGTAAATTTATTAGCGAGCACAGATGTGAAATGGACACATTCAATGAGAATCACTTCAACTTGGATTGTGGACTTGATTTCCTGTCTTGATTCCATTTTTGGAAGTGTCCATTAGGTTCAAGATTAAAGAGTGTGATTACGGCGGCGTCCACCAGGAGTATGGTTGTACTATAACCAAAAGAAAGGCATATCTCGGTCGCAAATGTGCCTTTGAACTTATTTTGGCGACCGGATAAGTCTTTTTCAAATCTGCCCAGGTACATGGCCGCACTGCAACACTTTAACCCCGGGACTATTGTTGAATGGAGGCATGAGCGGAGTCCGGACAGACCGGAATATATTTTCAACTATGTGTTTTGGTCATTTAAACCAGCAATTGATGGTTTTGTGCATTGTCGTCCTGTAATTTCCATAGACGGTACTCCATGTCTATGGAAAGTATGATATTAAGCTTTTGATTGCAGTTGCAGTAGATGCCAACGACAAATATTTCCACTAGCTTTTGCCATTTGTGCCAACAAAAGTGAAGAGACGTGGACGCAGTTCTTGAACCACTTGAAGCAGCACATTGTCAAACAGCGTTCAGGTATTTGTCTAATATCTGATCGGCATGGTGGTATTTTAAGTTCTGTACGTCACTTGCCTAAATGGCATGAACCATATGCATACCACCGTTACTATGTGAGGCACCTGAAGGCCAATTTCCAGAAGAAATTTCCTGACAAGGCCTTGCATGACTTAATGTGGATGGCTTCAACTGAGCACCAGCAGTGCAAATTCACGAGGCGCATGGAAGCGATCCGGCAGATAGAACCACGAGCCTATATTTGGTTGATGCAACATGAGCTTCACATGTGGGACATTGCATGCTGATGGCGGCAGACGATGGGGATCCCTCACTACAAACGTGTCGGAGTCATTCAACGGCCTGAAGTCTGCCCGTGCGACTGCCATCACTTCCATGGTCCGCATGACATTTCAAACAGAGTGCATAGAGGTTTGTTGAAAGGCATGCAGCTGCATCGGCATTGATGGACAGGGGTGTTGAATTTATGCCAATACCCATGAGAAGATTTGAAAGGTACAGGAGGCGAGCACAGTGGCATTCATTTCTTCAGTATGATCAATGAACGGGGTGTTTTTGAAGTTAAGACCGCTATCAAACAGACACGTGTAGGAATAATCACAGACGGTGAATGAAAATAGAAGGTTATGTTCATGTGGGAAATGGACTATCTACCACATGCCGTGCGCACATGCGTTGAAGTGCTTTCAACAAGTTGGATATGGGGCAACAAACTATATTGATAGGCAATACAGTGTTGCTGCATACGAGACACGTATAGTGAAAAGTTGCATCCATTAGGTGCTGAGCATTATTGGCCGCCGGAACCTTTTAAGTTGGTATTTAACAAGGACTATTTGCGCAAGCTGAAAGTGCAAAAAGAAACGCGTATACAGAACCAAATGGATGTTGGTGAGTCCGTTTATGCGCGCAAATGTGACATATGCTCTCAAACAGGACATGACCGTCGTAAATGTCCTTCAGGTGGTGTGCGTGCCGGTGGTAATCCTGGTGCAAGTTCGTCCAATGTACCCACTATCAAGGATACCCTAGTCCTTTATTTTGGTATTATTTTTTTGTAAACATGTCTGTATTTTTGTTTTGTTTCAATATATATGAATAAAAAATAAATTTCCACAATCCTGTTACATCTTATTTTTTAACGTTATATTTTATATGGTTGGAGCAATATTGAGGTATGGGTGTTAGTAAACATGAGCAAGAATGTGGTATAAAAAAAAATTTCGTTATGAAATAAATTAAATATGTAAAGCGTGGACAATAATGTGTTTTATCAATTGTCTTGTCGTTCTTAAAAAGCTGTAAAAGCGTTGTTCAAAAGCTTGAATGAATAAAAATATTTTTTTTTTGCAGAAAAATTAAATATGTAAATCTCAGTATAATACTACGTTTGTTGAAGTTGTCACTTCGTTCTGAAAAAGCTGAAAAGCATATGAAAACACTGCTTTGTTTCAGATAAATTTAATATGTAATTTGCAGTATTATACTGCGTTTTATTGAGTTGTCATTCGTTCTGAAAAAGCTGAAAAGCATGTGAAAACCCTATTTCGTGTAAAGAGAAATTTAAAATGTAATTCGCAGTATTATACTGCGTTTTGTGTGAAATTTGACTATAAATATGGTTGCATGCTACTTATATTCTTCGCTTAACAATAACCAAAGTTTCTCTATAAGAAATGTCTGAACAAAACGTGTCCCAAGGTGATACTGCGAAGAAAAATGCAGTTTGTTTCAAATGGTGGCCAGAAGGTGCACGCCGCTACTGGGCATGTAAGAAACAAGCTTGAGGAGTTACCGGCAAGCCTACATGTGAATTTAATTTGGATGGACGAACCATTGTAACCAGAAACACTACAAAGAAAGAATTTATGAGCTTCATTGTTTATGTAAAGCCAAGCGGTAAGTGAGCGCCGAACCAATGATGAAATTGAGGCGTTGAAGGCCAAACTCAACGGGGCAGAAGAAGAGAAAAAAAGGCTGGAAGAGCAACTCGAGTGGTTGGAGAGCAAATTGTAGTACGCGATCCGTGATTAAATAGTGGCTTGTACGTGATAAGCGTAGTAGTGTATTTTCATGTTTCCCTTGTCATGTGTTTGTAGTAGTTGTACTGTTTGTATCTTTAGATTTGCCGCTTTTGTGTTGTGTTTCATGTTCAAATAAAATTCATGTTCAAATTCTGTTTCAATAAAAATGTTGTTATACTTGAGTTGTTGTCATTAAATACATAATGTTCAAACCCCGTTTCGTGTCACAGAAATTTAAAATGTTATGTCGAAAAATGCAAATCTAAAGCTGTCATGTCGAAATTTAAAATGTTATGTCGAAAAATGCAAATCTAATGAGAAAAATGCAGTTTGTTGAGTTGTCATGTCGTTATAAAAAAGCTGAAAACCATGTGAAAACCCTGTTTCGTGTCAGAGAAATTTAATATGTAATTCGCAGTATAATGCTACGTTTTGTGGAGTTGTCTTATATGTAATTCGCAGTATTATACTACGTTTTGCGGAGTTGTCATTTCGTTCTGAAAAAGCTGAAAACCATGTGGAAACCCTATTTCGTGTCAGAGAAATTTAATATGTAATTCGCAGTATAATACTACGATCAATCTGAAATCTTGCCTATAAATAACGAGCGCGTTCGAGTTATTTTCTGCGCTTAACAACAACCTATAATCGAGATTTTCCATAAAACCAAACTTCTCTTTAAGAAATGTCTCAACGACCCCTTCGTTGCCCAAAGTGCGACTGTGGAATCAAAAGCATGATGTACAATGAATGGGAAGAAGCTGGACGCCGCTACTGGGCGTGTATGAACAAGTTTTATAGGCAACCCGACGTACCTATATGCAATTTAAGGTATGGGTTGATGAACCATGTGACCAGGAATACTACAAAGACCAGGTGTATCATCCTTCAAGATGTGTGTAATGGCAGCGGGATAGAGAGCGCCAATCGAAGCCAAGAAATTGAAGAGTTGAAGGCGAAGATCAAGGAGGGGAAAGAAGAAAAAGAAATTAGAAAGAAAAAGCTCGAGAGGATTAAGCAGAGAATACTAGGCGGTCGTAACTAAGCGATGACATTTACGTATTGATTGTTGTAGTGTATCTTCATGTTTCCTTTGTTAAGTGCTTTCATTAGTTGTACTGTTTGTTTTTGTGTTAGGTTTGTTAAGGTTTGTGTTTGATTGTACTGTTTAAGTAAAATTGCTGTTCAAACGCAATTAAAATAAAATAGTTGTTTAAAAGATAGTTGTTACTATTATTTACATAAAAGCACTATTTACACACAAAGTTAATACATAAGTAATACAGTGAGTGTCGCCAGCCTGTGTGCTTCAGTTGCTAACTGCTAGCCTAAGTCGATCCCCTGTCGCCCGGGCACACTATCTGGATCATCATCATCAAGCCGCCTCTTTATGTGAGGATGTGCAGCAGCATCAACACTACAACTGGCAGGATCGGAAGAATAGGCCGTCGGGCCGTCAGCAACCTACAAAACAAGAAGTAATCTTAGCATGTGAAAATGTATTATTTTATGAAAATGTATTATTATCTTAACCTACAGAATGTACTATTATTTTAAGTAAGAAAATATTTTCTCACCATGGTCTCGTCGACCTCCTGGGTATATTTATCCATGGTGTGCTCATCACCGCATGTAGTGTCCTCAAAGATGGGCTGCGACGAAGACTGCATAAGAAAGTAACAATTAATTAATGGCAGCTATTTAAGGAAAAGAAAACAAATTAAAATATTAAAGTAATACAAACATACCGCCGCCCGTGGTAGATCCGCATGAACTGCCGGGGACGATGGATAACTCAACCTGCGCCCGCCATCCACGTCCCGGGCCGGCCGATCCTCAGCTGCGGTAGATGGGCATGCGAAGTACTGATCTACATCCCCGTCGAATGTACCCATGATCGATAATGCTCCTGACGGGGTGACCAGCGATGCTGGCAAAGATAGCTGAAGGCTATACGAAGGCATGCTGCTGGAAGGCTCATCTGCATGAGGCATATAACCCTGCTGATCATCTCTGAAGCCCCCAACTCCGAAGTCCTCGTCATGTCCCTCAGCAGGTGGGTCGACAGGTACCTCAACGCCCCCTTGCTGACCACCTCCTCACCGTCCCCTGCGACCCCGTAGGGCACCCCTGCCTCGTGGGGCACCCCTTCCTGGTGCCCTACCCCTGGCTCGTGGGACTGGCCTACCCCGCTGGTAGGCCTCTGGAGCCACATACTGAGGCTCATGGTCTAACCTCTCAGCATCTCTCGCGTGCAACAGTGTTAGACGAGCCATCTGAGCCACCTGCCGGCCATACTCAACCACTTCAGGGTCGGCACGCTGCTGCATCTCCTGTCCCAACTGGTAGATGCGATGATGCCCAATAGCCTATGAAACATTTAAAATAGTAATTAAATAACGCTATATCATAATTATAAGATATTAATAAGCCACAAAAACATACCAGTGCCTCGTGCCTCCCGGCGTACGGTCTGTAGCGCTCGCCAAGTACATGAACGGGGTTCCCGATCATCATTCGGGTCTAACGGCGGTACCACTCAACATACAGATGNAAAAATAAAAGAGGGAAAAAGAAAAACAAAAGAAAATAAGAAACCAAACAAAAGCAAACAAGAGAAAATAAAAAGGGAGCAAAGGAAAGAAAAGAGCGAAAAAATAATTTTGAGGAAAGGAGCGAATAGGAACAAGGAAAAACCAAGGCAAAAGAAAAGAAGGAACAGAAAAGAGGAAAAATAAGAGAGAAAAGCAAAGAAAAGAGGGAATGGCAAGCAACAAACAATGGAAAACACGAGGGAGGATTAAAGGAAAGGCTTGGTAAATAAAGCCGGGATGACGCATGCAATCCAAGCAAAAGCATAATAGGAACTGTTGACTGCCTAGGTGCATCCACTCCCCAAATGTACGGGTACCAATATGTTAAATGCCCTAACGCTAACGTGATGGTTTTGTTTTGTCATGTCATTCCAGAAAGGTGGTTGGTTTGGGGTTTGAAAGTGGTAACTCTTCTTTACAACACAAGGACAAGAGGCAATTGCAAACAACAAGAGAACTAAGTTGGTTGATACCGGTGCTCGACAATAGTTGGTGGAACAGGATAATGGGTTGGTTGAAGTGCGGATGCTCAGACAACACATGACAGACATGTATCAAGCCTGGATGACTGGAAAGGCGCCACCCCCGCCACCGCCAATTTTCCCGGACGCTACCCTTACCCGAACTCCCAACACAATACCAGATGATCCTCCATATTCTCCAGATACACCCGCTTATCACATTCGTCCCAACTACCTTAGTAGCTCCATCGCTCTTCCTTCAGTCACTCTCCCCAAAATTGCCCTCCTGTCATATCCATTACCCAAAATAATGAACACCCACTCAAAGCGCGTAATGCCCAATTTCACCCTCCAAAGGTTGCCCACAGGGTCCTTGATTCATACAAGAAGTGCTCCCGGGATGAGCCCCATGCTAGAAATGAAAAGGTTACAGGAAGGGAAGGACGAGATGAGACGCCCAAGAAGCTGAAAAGCATAGAACTGTCCTTAAGAGACAAGCGAAGAGTGGAAGGCCAGGGTAGCATGACTCGCACAGAATTGATTGTGCCACATGACGCCCGCCTGCCCGCAGGATTTAATGTACCAAAATTTAAATTGTATGATGGGCGTGGAGACCCGGTAGCCCACCTGAGAGTCTATTGCAATGCAATGAGGATTGTTGAAGAGCAAGATGACGTGATGATGGCATATTTCAATAATAGCCTAACCGGGGCAGCTTTGGACTGGCATGGTCGTCAAAATGTCGATGACTGGTTTACATTGGGTGACATGGCTCAAGACTTTGTCCGATACTTTCAATGCAAATCAAGTGTTGCCCCAGACCACACCTCGCTATCTAAGACGGAAAAGAGGCCGGAGGAAAGCTTTAATGAGTTTGGGCTCAGATGGAGGGAGCAAGCCGCTCGAGTCAGTCCCCCGATCAGCGAAGAAGAAATGGTTAAGCTTTTTCTACAGGCCCAGGGACCCACCTTCTACAGTCATTTGATCCCGGCCCTGGGAAAGCCTTTCAATGATGTGTTAAAAATGGGGGAGCTAGTGGAAGAAGGAACCAAGTCAGGCAAAATCGTGAGTTGTTCGGAAGCCATTCAGAACGTACCAGTAAGCTTGGTTGGAAGAAAGAGGAACAGAAAAGACGATCCGATAGGTTTTCCTGATCAAAACTTCCAGCGTCGACATCGTATCCGTGGTTATCCTTGTGCATTAGATGACCTTCCCCGATGCTACTTCTCCCCACAGAAATCCCACAGTCGCACATCACAGTACCCAGCTCAAAATAATGCCCATCTACCCCCACGAGTTCCCCAAAAACACCCTGGATCAGGTTTGCGGCCCAATCCAGCATTTAAGAATGAGAGGCTACGAAAGAAGAAAGCCTTCACTCCGTTGGGAGAATCATACGCCAGTCTGTTTCAGCGGTTAAGGACACTGGACATGTTGAAGCCGATTCAGATAAAAGTGCCGAACCCTCCTCTAAAGAAGTTCGATCCTTCTCAAAAGTGCGCATATTGCTAAGGTGCCCTGGGACACGACATAGAGAAATATTGGAATCTGAAGAATGCAATTCAAAAGCTTATTGATGCAGGCGACATCAACATTTTTAGAATTTTATTATCTTAATAAATTAAATAATTAATTATGTTTAATATTGGAGATAATAATTATGTATGGGTTCCAGGCTTGATTTTTGAGGCCCGGTAGCACCGTCTTATCCTTAATTATTATGCGTCTCAATTTCAACATTTTTAGAATTTTGTTAACTTAATAAATTAAATTATAAATTTTTGAATTGGAGATAATAGTTATGTATGGGTTCCAGGCCTTATTTTTGCAGCCCGGTAGCACCGAGTTATCCTTAATTATTATGCGTCTCAATTTCAACATTTTTAAAATTTTGTTAGCTACTGAGACTCTACGCTAAAAGGCTCTACATTTTACTACGCTAAAAGGCTCTATATTTTACTTTGCTAAAAGACACTATATTTTACTACGCTACAAGGTTCTACAATATGAACATAACATTAACAATACAAATAAACAAAATAAATAATATTATTTAACAATACAAATTATTTATCAAATTTTAATACAAATTACATAAGAATACAAATTATTTCTCAAATTTTAAGCATTTTTGGTCACAAACATAACATAAATTCGGGTATATAAATCAAATATAACACAAACAATCCGGTAGCATTTTTGGTCACAAACATAACATAAATTCGGGTATCAAATAAATCAATCCGGGTATATAAAAGATACAAAATTAAACAAAAACATAACATAAATTCACATGGAAACATACTAAACAATACTAATATGCATGACTATACGAGTTTCGGCATAAACTAAATTGAAATACCTCGATGTAAGTTTTTTGAATATTGTTGAAATCGAATTTTTGCACCCGAAACACGGAATCCAAAGCTTCTTTTGTGTGTGGGACCTACACTCCTTGCTCTTTATGGGACGGGTGGGGCCGAATTTTTTTTTTTAAAATGACGGGAGGTTGGGGGGGGGACCAGAAACAGGCAGGTTTGTTTTTTAATGGAGGCTTCAATGTTGTTGTCCAAGGAAGAAGAAGGGCCTTATTTAATTAAGGCAATTCGCAGTATAGTATTGCGAATTGCCTTAATTAAATAAGGCTGGGCCCAACTCATAAATTGAACGCAGCGTTTTGGTACTTCGCAGTACTATACTGCGAAATAGATTAAACCAAATTAAAAAATACTTCGCAGTACTCTACTGCGAATTGATTTAACGGCAAAATTTCCGTTAACCCAATTCGCAGTACAGTACTGCAAAGTACCCATTTTTGTAACTTTTTTTTAAACATTAAAAACGTACTTTGTGTCTAAAAAGTCATTAATTAAGTTTCGGACTCCACCAACACCCCCAACATAGGCTTACAGTCTCATTCATAACATTCAAGGATGGATAGGTTCAAAATAGGGAGTAATTTCACAAATACGGTACCAGATTGTAATATGGTAACCTAAGGAAACATTGAAGGCTCAACAGCGGGCTAACTAGGATAATAATTGCACCGGGGAGGTCAATTTGGCCAAAAATTAGTTATCAATCACAAAGAGAGCCTAAGATCATTTAAACACCCAATCATCAATATGAGATTTGCATTGAGAAACAAACCGGGCAAGNAGGCAGGTTTGTTTTTTAATGGAGGCTTCAATGTCGTTGTCCAAGGAAGAAGAAGGGCCTTATTTAATTAAGAATTCGCAGTATAGTATTGCGAATTAGTAATTCACAGTACTATACTGTGAATTGCCTTAATTAAATAAGGCTGGGCCCAACTCATAAATTAAACGCAGCGTTTTGGTACTTCGCAGTACTATACTGCAAAAAGATAAAAAAAAAATTAAAAAGTACTTCGCGGTACTCTACTGCAAATTTATTTAACGACAAAATTTCCGTTAACCCAATTCGCAGTACAGTACTGCGAAGTACCCATTTTTGTAACTTTTTTTTAAACATTAAAAACGTACTTTGTGTCTAAAAAGTCATTAATTAAGTTAGAAAGGAGCGCATAGGTAGCAGGAAGAAGGAGGGGCCTCAAGTTGTAAAAATTAAGATATAAGTTAAATAATTTTAAAAATATGAGTATAGGTTAAATGGGGCGACCAAATAGGACGCCCCGTGCAATTTTTACTATTATCCTCAAGTGGTGAAACACCATTTTAGGTCCAACATATTTTGGGCCACTATCGATCGGGCCACAATTAGCCCACGAACCTATCTTCAATGAATTCCACCAAAATCACAGAGAGTCGCCTCTTTCTCCGCAACTCTGTTTTAAAAGGCAGAATTGGGACTCGCCCCGGGGCGGAGCACTCGTAAAACGCCCCTGGGCTTATGTGTGGGGCTTAGTTCCCTGAGACTTACGCCTCGGCCACCGGGGCTTACGCCCCGGACACGCCCAGGGTACTGGGCTCGCCTAATAGAACTTTATGCAATTGTATGTAACTAACCTTGTAAACCCTCTAAATTTTCTTAACGAATCGTTGACTATTCAAAATTACTTCTTTCTTAATCATAAATCATTAAGTTGAGAGTATTTTATGTCATAATTAAAATAAAAATTATTGCACGTTATCCGCTAAGGCTGCTATGATAGTAAATGTTACATAAATCTTTCATTTCAAAAGTATTTATTTATTAGCTTTTGTTATGTCTTTACTATATAATAGTTATCATGATATTGTATGGTGAATTATGTGTTAGTTTATTAACTTGTTGAAACTTAAAAATAGATGATGCTAGAGAATCATATTTAAATTGTGAATTATGTTTTTATATAAATTCTCTTTTGAATAGAAAGCATATTAAATAAAAGTAGTATTTTAAGTAAAATATTAAATTATAATATTGAAATTCTTTCAAGATTTATTACTCCTTAAGAGATACATACAATATAAGATTTCATATCGTATACATTACTTTTGATGTTTGAGTTGTAACGAGTAACGACATTGCAACTAATTTGCATATTATGATATATGTCATACTTTTCGTATTATTCATAGTCGAATTATAATTTGTAAATATTTTAAATAGATTATTTGTTATAATTTTGTGATTTTGATGTAATTTTTATAATTATTTTTTATTTTATACTATCTTAAAATTCTTGAAATTAGTAAAATTTAAAGATCCGTGGGACTTACGCCCCATGTCTCAGGGCTTACGCCTCGCCTCGTCAGAGGTAAAACGCCTCGCCTCACGCCCCCGACTTTTAAAACATTACTCCGCAAAACATTATTGGTAACTTAATTTCGTCTTTAATAGCTCCATTAACTCCTCCTTTTTCCTTTTTTAATTTATCACAATTTCCAACTTTCAAAATGATCGATAACTTGGACGAGCAACAAAGCTACACAGATAACAACGAGCAACAACAGAAAGTTCCAGAAGACCCAACACAACCCAAAACCCCAACCTCTAGCACCACCACAGAACCACCATCAATGGCGGAAACCGATTCAGCTCAAGCCCAAGAAACCGTTACTCACGAGACCCAAAACAAGCCGACGACCGTTTCATTTAGCATTTGGCCACCGACTCAACGTACTCGTGACGCCGTCATTAGCCGTCTCATCGAGTCTCTATCAACACCGTCCATACTCTCAAAACGGTACGGCACTATCCCCCACGACGAGGCTACCGATATTGCTAAGCTGATTGAGGAGGAGGCTTTTACCGCCGCTGGATCCACGGCTATAGGTGATGACGATGGCATTGAGATACTTCAGGTTTATTCGAAGGAGATCAGTAAACGCATGCTTGACGCCGTTAAGTCCAGATCTGCTCCGTCTGCTGATGATTCTGCCGCTTTAACGGAGACTGAGAGTAAACCGTCATCGGAGCCTATCTCTGATTCGGCTGACACGGGGGAAAACTCATCCATTGAAACTGAATCCTGAAAAATGCACCGAGGTCATGTTTTCTTAAGTATATGTCTCTGTTGTGAGAAAATTTCTAGGGCTCCGCTAATCTACAATTTACAAGATGCGTTTTACCTTGAGATCATCTTTATGCCGTCTATGGATTATTAAAGTGGTTAAATGTAATGTTAGATATCTTGGAAATGCTATCTAAAGGTGGTTGATGGATAAAGTTTGGATTTTGATGTAATGTTAGATATCTTGGAAATTTCCTTTTAATGCCTTTTGATGTGCATGCTATTGACGGTTTCTGCTTATATATCCTTTTAATGCCTTTTGTTATTGTGTACTAAATTTATTATATGTTTCATAGTAGTTCATTTAGTCATTTTTGTTCTTCTGTCGTTTGTGCTTAGACCTCCATAATTTTAGAAATCCTGGGTAGGTGGACTGTGTGAACTCTCGGTTTTATGTTAAGTTTTTTGCAGAATAAATTTATATGGAATTGCTTATTGCTGACGAAGAGATAGTAAGTCTATGAGAAATGATAGGAAACATATGTAAATGACTTGAAGTTTTCTGATAGTGAATTTCCTTCTACTCAGGGTATATTGTCGGATAGCAACATAGGGACAGAGTAAGCCTTTTGTTGGTTACAATAAAGTCGTTCCTTCTATATCTAGGTATGAAGTCCATGTATAGTTCTAGATCTATCTATCGGAAAAGATATCTAGAAATTGATGTTAATTTGGTTTCAAGATCTATGAACAAGAGAAATTCCTAAATATCGATTCAAGAAATTAGATGAATAGGGAGGACAAAGCCAGCTGAGGAAATCGCTAGATGTCCTCTCGAAGCAGTAGATTCTGGAGATGATAAGACTAATGAAACATTCTTTTCTGGGAGAATTCTGTTGTTTCAGTTATAGAAAGTGAGTTACCAGTAGCTTTTTGTTCATTAGTATTTACTTTATAGCCAGAGTATGGGAACCTGGACATGCGTTTTTTTTCCTTTTATGAGGCTGGTATGATTTTTTTGCTTCCCTGTACTTCGGTAGATGTTGAGGTCCAATTATGAAGGTGAAAGAGTACCTCTATTCTGAATTCATATGGAACGCAATCTATACTCGTTTTTTGCACGTTCTAAAGAATCTTATAAATTTTGGGACCCAGAAAACTTGATTTGGATAAACTCCAAATTGTCTTGCGAGAGTAGTGGTGGTAGTTCGGGTCCTCCTTATTGGAGTTTCATTCATCTTTTTATCTAGGATTAAAGTTACATTGTTTGGCTTCAAATTTTATCATGAAGCTCAATATTTTAGGTGAGTTAGTGCCAAAGAATTATTATGTGAAAGCATATACTCTAATGAAAAAGGATTTCAGTTCATGGAACTTGTTACGAGGAGCCTATGAGAATGAAAGGTAGTGGTTGTTCGCTTTCAGTGTAACTTTAAATCTCATTGGATGGGTCTTTCAGTTTTATCTTTTTCATAGATTCACGAATCTAAATTTTCTGCTTATCTTGGTAGTAGTGCTTTGACCAGCTTGAATCGTAGAGAACTTTGCTGAGAAGTAGAAGGTTTCTTGCTTATAAATCGTGTAACCCAGACTAACATAGCTAATCCTTGATAATTATTAGGATGGTGTCTGTTATAGATTACAGCAAATAGCTCAAATCCAGGAGTAATAATGCCAAGCAAGCAATAATAACCTTTAAAGTGGTATGTTGCTTTTGTATGACTTGTATACGGTTATGGCCTTGATTAATAGAAAGAATTAACTCTTTCTTAGAATTTGGGCTAGAATTCTGAGAAGCGTCATGTCAAACAATAAGTGCAGCTTGCATCTATGACTGTAAGGAAGCAAATAAATACAGGTCATTCTATAACATAAAAGAGAAAAGAACCTTTTTGGAAAAGAAAAAAAGAACAATAACAAAAAGAAACACCCATTTATATTGGGTGCAATTCTATCGAAAGTTATTAGATACATTGGTGGTGCTTAATATATTCATGTACAATGTCAAAAGGATATCCATTTAATTGAATGCATTGAATTCATAGCACAAAGAATATGCCTGGTCAAAACCTTGTTAGGAAAAAACTTATTGGAGAAAATCCTAGTGAAGGAAAAAGAGTACATAGTTCTCTTGTGATACGCATTGCTTGTTGCGTATTAATTAAGTGGATGTTCATTTGACATTATACATGAATGTATTGATTAAACTCCATTAATGTATCTTGTAACTTTCCATATTATTGCACCCCATATAATTGGATGTTTCAAGTCCTACAAGGACACACTTGAGGAATTAAGAAGAGATCTCTCATTCTTTCATATTCTTGTCAATTCTCTGTGTTATTGTTCTTTCTCTTTTATTTTTTAACAGCTCAGGGTTTCTTGACCCATCAAGTTTAGTATTGTCATATATGTGTGAAATGCAGGAAAGGGTAGTAAATTGTATGATGGAAGAATTTCAGCTCTGATATCTGTTTTAAGTTTGTTTGGATTGTCCAGCCTGATTTTACGTGCTGGAAAATCCGGACTTTGTCATTTCAGTTCCAGGAAGTGAATAGTCACTGCTGCACTTGTTCATTTGCTTATAGGTTTGCCAAGTTCTGTGGTATTCATATATAGCTGTTACATATACACAATTATGAGTATGTAACAGCTATGTTTAATTTCCTCCCTGTTACTGGTGCGATAAGTATTGCTGAGACATGATTATTGTGATTCTCATAGAAATTTCTATGAATACCATGTATTCTCGTTTTTAACTTCACGGAGGTTATGGAGAATATAATGAACTTGGAGACCAACTTATTAATGTGATGTGGAAGGTACTCGTCTTCGCTTGAAATTTACTGAACACCATGTGTGCTCATATTTAACTTCATGCACGTCAGGGAGAATTTGATGAACTTGTTTACCAAGTAAAGTTGGTTTTCTATTCGGAATAGAATGAGGCTCTAGATTTGACATAATGAGTTGTTGCTGATATTGCAAATGTGGATCTGCAACATTGTTGCTCATCTTATCTAGACTTATTAGGCTTGGCATGGTTGATTTGCTCAAGATTTTCCTATGCTTATGGAGTAGCCGAGAAAGGGGTGCAGGTTGAATTGTAGCAGCGAAGGAGGGCTGGCCTTATCATCTTCCTTGTATGTTCTCTCTTTCCTAAGGGGTCGTTTGGTTGGAATATGATTTATACCGGTATAAGTTATGCCGGTATAACTTATATTGGGATAAGTTATGCTGGGATTGTTGTTTATTCATTGTTTGGTATGTTGTATTAAGAATGACAATTGCATAATTTCTAAGAAGAAGGTATAAGTTATACCGGTGTTAGTTACTCCACCTTTTATAAGGTATAAGTTATCCCAGTGTTAAAACTAACACCGGGATAACTTATACCTGGTTTACTAACCAAACAGAGTATTAAGGTGGTACTAAATTTTTATACCACCCTTATACCTTCTTATACCTTATACCAAACGACCCCTAAAGGTTTTATGGGAAAGGGCCAAGTATTACCCCTTAACTATTGAAAAACAGTCAAATATATTCCTTGTTATATTTTGGGTTCAAATATATTTCTCCTGTTATACTTTGGCCTAAATTTACCCCTCATTTTAATGAAGGGACACATGTCATCATCCTATTGGTTTATTTTCTACTATCCCTAATTTATTAAAATCCAACTCATAACCCGATATCTAATTAAAATGAAAGCTTTGCTCCCTTCTTTGTTGACTCCTTTTTTTTTCCTCCGGGCAGTATCGCTACTATCGCTACTTAGGGGTGTTCAAAACCGAATCGAAATCGAAACCCGAATCGAAACTGAAGCTTAATGGCTTATTGGTATCGGGTTAACGGTTTAACGGACGAGCAACAGATTGAATTTTTTTTATTAACGGCTTATCGGCTTGGGGGTGAATTATTCAATTTTTTTAACGGATAATCCGTTAAGAATGTATATATACATATAAAATTTATTTTTATCTATATATATATATATANATATATATATATATATATATATATTAAATAATCAATAATCGTTCTTCCTCCAGTACTCAATCAAAGTGAACTAGAATAACAGAAAGCCAAATAAAGGAGTCAGCATGACGAACATTTGTTTTAACAACGGCCAATTGGAAATCTTTCACATGGACTAAAGCCAACGTGCATAAACATAGACAAGATTCTAGACAGATGATTTACCCATTACGGTATCTCTTCTGCATCGTC
The DNA here is from genome assembly GCF_001879085.1 of Nicotiana attenuata. Classification (NCBI taxonomy): domain Eukaryota; kingdom Viridiplantae; phylum Streptophyta; class Magnoliopsida; order Solanales; family Solanaceae; genus Nicotiana; species Nicotiana attenuata. The sequence continues at coordinate 156,342 of NW_017670914.1, read as the reverse complement.
CCTCTTAGTACGTCGATCACTTATTTAAACATACAGAGACTAAATTTTATTTTATTTTGATTGAATTAGGTCGATAAACCGTCCGATAAGAGCTAAACTGATACCAATCCGCCCGATATCTTATCGAGTGACTAGCGGATTAATACATTTAAAAGCCGATAAGCCAAACCGTTAAGAGTAATAACCGCCCAATCCGCCCGATAAGCAGCCCTATTGCTACTTCAACTTTTTTTTTTTTTTTTTTCCCTCGTCCTCTTTCATGTCTAAAGAATACTCCGTAATAGAAAATAAACATTAGTTTGATTTTTGATCTTTCTTATAATTGTAGTAAAATGAAAGGGATTTTTTCATTCTTATACACTATTTGAAATTTTATTACGAAAAATGTCCAAGTTTTTGTATTTACCCGACTTGAACACGTTTTAGCTACAAAATATATACCATCTACCTTAAAGGGCTCCCAATCCATTATTAGTGTCTTCAATCAAGGGATTTAGTTATACCCTTTTTCTTTTTTTTCTCTTCACAGCTACCAATGAATTCGCACCCCAAAATAGTCCAAGATTTAGCATCTTTATTGCTTCCCAAAACCAGTTCAATGGGTGAAACACCAGGACCAACACGAGTACTTCCCAAACTCGTTCTATTATAACACACTTTAAAAGGAGCCACTGGTTTTATCCATGGAACTTTAGCAAGCGATTTTACAGATGCCTTCGTAAAAGCATTGTAAATCGAAGACTCTAATTTCGTGCAAGGCTCAACGATACTGATTTTGGTTCCGCCCTTGCCATCTTTGGTGATAGTCAACAATGTGGTGTTAATTGGCACAACATTACCATTTATTTTAATAGATGTCACTCCAATAAAGTATTCCATCGAAGGTTCTCCATCAATATAAGAGCCCGTTTGGATTGGCTTAAAAAAAGTGGCTTCTAAGCACAAGGGCTTAAAAGCAGCTTTTAAGTGCTGGAGCTTGTTTTATAAATAAGCAGTTACCTGTTTGGATAAAAGTGCTGAAACTTAAAAAAAGTTGTTGAAGTGTTTGGTAAACAAGTGCTGGTAAGCACTTTTTTCTATTAAAAAGACAAAAATATCCTTAAAGCTGTTAACATTATAAAGGAGCTGATTACTATAATATATTTAATTATAAATTAATGCAAATAAAAAATAATTTATATTTTAATTTAATTTCAATTTATTTGATTACTTTAGATAATTTTTATAAAGTAGAAGAAAGATACTATATAGTCAAGTAGAATTGGTTGAAAGTAACGCAAGTGGATCAAAAAATGATACTTGAGGAAAGTGCAGAAAATGAAAGATGAAGTAGAAAGGAAGATGAAAGAAGAGGAACGGGTCTTCAGATGTGAAGAAAATAGGATAAGAAAATGTTTTGGGGTTTCTTTGACCGGGGGTAAGTTTGATATTATGAAAACTTATAGTGGATAAAAGAGTAATTTTATTGGTCAAACTAAAATGGCTTTTAAGCCAAAATCAAAAAAGTTGGGATCAACCAACTTATTGCTTTTGGCTTTTTTAAGCACATTTTAACTTTTTTTAATCAGCTTTTTTTTGCCAACTCCATATAATAAAAAGTGACTTAAAAGCTGGTCAGCCCATCCAAACACCCTCTAAGACGCCGCAGTACTAACAGGGTTCTTAAGAAGAGGTGTATAAATAAGTCTATTGGAAACATCAATACCAGGAAGGAAAACATAAGGACTATCACCAAAGAAAGATTTTGTATGAAAAAAAATTGTCTTTCGTATATTTTGTATTTGATTTATACATAGTAATTATATATTATATAATTTATTTACAACTTATCTACAACTTTCATATATTATTTCTACCCAATTAAATACAACTACAATATTAAATACTATCTTTATACAAATTTTATACAATGTCTGTAGTATATTTTATATCTGATTTATACATAGTAAAAACAAATTTCATACAACTAATTATATATTATACAACTTATTTACAACTTATCTATAACTTTCATACATTATTTCTACCCAGTTATATACAACCACAATATCATACAACTTAAATACAATATTTATAGAATATGTCTTTGTATATATTTTGTATCTGATTTGTATATATTTTGACTGTGGTGTGTGCTTCTTCCTCTCTAAACTTCTAATCAACCTTACTCTCTTAATACAATTTTGATACATATCAATAACTTTATGTAAAAAGATTGTATTAATAAGTTAAATACAAATTTTATACAACGATTCATGCATTATACAACTATTGTTCAACTTTCATACAACATTCAAATAAAAAAAATGTATAACTACAACAAAATACAATTTACATATAATTATACTACAACTTTACTACAATTTCATAAGTATATTGTATGTCATGTCTTCTTCTTCTTCTTCTTCTCCTTCTTCTTCGAGTTTCAATCTGAAATTGAATCAAAATCAAGTCTAATCTTCACCAAACACCCTCAAAATTGAGATATAAACTCCAAACATTATTTTCAATTGTTTGCAACAACACCCAATCCGATAAATAGTGGTTTTTGAAAACTCAAATTTGAATTCAAAGCTTCAAAGCTTTTTAATGGCTGTCAATGGTGGAGAGTCAAACACCTTCAAAATTTATTGATTGACAATTTCAATTTGAATACCAATTGTGCAACATGAAAGGAAATTGCTAAGTTAAAACTCTATAGTAAAACGATTGAATTCCATTGATGAAATCCATTAAAATTATATACAACAATGAAAGGATAAAAATAGAGGACATCAGAGGAAGAAAAATTGGGGAAAGAACAGAGAATGAGAGATTAAGAGATAGAGAGAGACGGAGGGAGTGAGAGCGCAGGAAAGAGAGAGAGAGAGACCGCAGGAGGGAGAGAGAATAAGGATGAGAAATAATTGATTCCTTATTCAATTCCTAATATAAAGGGATACTCATTTAATTCCTAAAGTGTATATAATTGGTATGGCTATGTAATTAAATTGAAACTTGAGTAGCGAGGGTAATAAAGTTTCAAATAGTGTATAGGAAGGTAAAAATCCCAAAATAAAACCATCAAAATGACTAAAATATGTCCTTTTAACTGAACTTGCATGCTATAATAAACATATGAAAGAAAGTTCAGCTTGATATTCATAGCAAAGAAGGAAATCAGTCAACGTCATAAACTAAGATTTGACTTTTAATTACTTTACATTTATAATCCAACATATGTCAATTACTTGTTATGGCGGCAGCTTAGTACTTCAATTTTTTTTTTAATGTTTATATCAATAAAGTAGAGTAATTTTTGGGTATCGGGTATGAGTCTTTTAAGGAAAATGTCACTATATAGCCGTTGTAAAAATAATAGCCGAAAAAGTGTATAAAATTTGTATATATATATATATATATATATATATATATATATATATATATATATATATATACACACACACACACACATATTCTTTATGTTATATACAACAATTATACAAATTTTATAAACTTTTTCGGCTATCAGATATAAATAATTTTTGACTCGGTCTAAAAGTGATAATACCCCGTCTTTAATTGGATATCAGGTTGTAAGTCGGATTTTAATTAATTAGGAGATAGTTTAAAATAGACTAATAAGATGATGACATGTGTCCCTTCGTTCAAATGAGAAGTATATTTGTGTCAAAGCAGGTGTATATTACTATATTCAGATCCAAAGTATAACAATAAGGGTATGTTTGGACCAAGTATAATGAGGAATATATTTGGCCCCTCTCCGAAGGTTTTAGATATTCCCCCTCCAAATTCCAACCCCCTTTATTTCCTCTTCTCTTCCGGTTTGTGTGTTCAAAAAAAAAAAAAAAAATGTAGGAAGGAAATTGTAGATTTAATATCTCGAGTTTTCTTTACTTTTAACATGAGAATCATGGCCTCCCAAGTACTAGAGAACTCAAATTACATAGAATTGACACGAACAAGTAGCAGAGTGAAAATTGTCATGTTTACCGCGATGATGGCTATTATCTGTGGCATTATTACCTAGTTAATTTTTGTTATTAATGCGGAACCTTATATTGCCTTATGAAAAAAGCTGATTGTGGCAAAGACAATATTAGAATTTGGAAAAAAATCAAAAATAGTGAGATTTACAAGTGGTCATTCAAAAATAGCTATAATTTCAAAATTAATCGAAATTTAACCACTTTCCATGTAAAGATAAATCTGAACGAAAATACTGTTCAAAATCCGAAAAATACTCCAACATAATATATTGTAGTTCCAGTATACTTATGCTGGAACTGCAGTATAATATACTGGAGTTCCAATTTATTATACTGCAGTTCCAGCATAAGTATAGTGGAACTCTAGCATAATATACTGGAACTCCAGTATACTAAACTCCAGTATAATATACAGCTGGAGTTCCAGTATAATATACCAGTCCAGTATTATAATATGCTGGAAGGTCATACACAGGTGCTCCAATCTCCAATATATTATGCTGGAACTTTCCGCATGTTGGAGTTCTTCATACACAGGTGCACTGATCTCCAGTATATTATGTTGGAACTTTCCGTGTTGCAGCAAAATAGTGGCTATTTTGCAATAACTTTACAAACACTGGCTATTTTTCAATACCAGTCCGAAAACTGACTAGCCCGTGGTATTTTTACTTAGAATTTTCTTTAGCTTTTGCAAATGATAGCTACTGCCCAACTTACAAGAGGCTGTATTAGGAAAGCCCGTCGTCGGCACAAGGATGACTATACTTTTTCATATTTTGAAATTCACTCAAGTCACAGAAGACACGATTTCTCACTCAAGGCACGTAGACTAGATTTTGAAGACAAAGCATATCTTTTTGGAATTTCATGTTGAAAAAGGGAACTCATTTCACAAGCTGTCTATGACTATGAGTTGTTCTTACTTTTCCCAGGCTTAGCTTCATTAGTAATTCCAGCCTCATCAGCAGATTTTCTACCTTTCCAGTTGGCTCTTAGGATTCAATGTGGTCTTATCCTCCATCTTGTTCTGCGTGGTTAGGATCCATTGACTATTAGACGAATGGAATTAACTCAACAGTTATATGAAATGTATACGTGGCAGATATGACACATATATACCGAGTTCAAGCTTTATGTATGGCATATTTGTTTAACCAAAAACCTGAATATTTGGTTAAAACTAGAATTTGATAGAGAAATCGGGTTACTGATAATCAAGAAATAAGAGATTTTGTGAACAACAATAAAGCAATGAATAAGAGTATATTTCAGTATAATCGGAATGATATTTCGTCCCCTACAGATGTTGTGACTTTCTCCTTTTATAGTCAATTCTAAGAGAAAGTGTAATACCTTTGTCTTAATGAGGCAATTACGAGCAGTAAATGACATTAAAAGAAACGTTATTCAATCATTCTTATTAAATACAAATTCTCTAACGTATTTGGCATTTAATGTTGAATTTGGACTCTTTTACGCTATCAGATTCATATCTTCAATTCCTTCTGATCTTCGAGTTTTAAATGGCTCGAACAGGTACGAGTCTCGTTTCATCTGGATAGTAGCTCGTGCCTTTAAGTATCTTCTCTCCCGCATCTATTGTTGCTCGTGTCTTCTAACTGTTTGCCATGCTTTGACTATTTGACCGGTCCACGTGTCATGACATGTCATCTTCAATATTTAAATTCAGTTTTTTCCCAATACAGATAGTCCCCCCACTTTCCATTTATTTATCAATTAAATATTTGGGAAGTGGATCTTCATTAAAAAGGAAATTTTTGCCATAATTAATGCTATGACAGTACTAATGCTTCAGTTGTCTTTTCTATTTAATGCATCGCACACGTGTCTCCTTCTCATTAGCTCTGTAATTCTGCAGCCTTCTTTCAAGGCTTCTTCAACTCCACTATTCACGAAGTGATAGTTGCCTTTATTATAGCCTTTCCATCATTACACTTCTTAATCTTTGACGGTTGCTTTTATATAAACTTAATCATCCTTCCACAAATTTTTACCTAATATTTCACTATTTACTTCTATTCACTTCTTCCTCTGTTCACGCCTTTCTACCATGTCATCTTCAAATCCCAACCCTAGAAGAGTCCCAATTCTTAACAGTTTCCCCAATGCCCCTGTGAGACATAGAAGGAGTAGAGGGGGTAGGCTTCGTGGCCTTGGATCCATTCGTGGTGGTACCTCTGGTTCCATCACTCATTCTTCTAGCTCTGGTATTACTTCTAGAGGTTCTTTCATTAATAGATCTTCCTCTAAAGGCAAAGAATCTTCTGAGTCGATGCAAGAACCTTTGGTCGAAGAAATAGTGCCAACTGATTTATCTTTCGAGCATGATAAAGAATCCCTTCGTGACCAAGTAATTAAATTAGAGAGAGCTGACACTTATCCTTCTTTAATTACTGAACCCTTAATTTCCACTATTCGAAAAGATTGTCGTTGGAGAGATGACCTTCATATAGCTATTCCTAACCCAAACCAGAGAATATCTTCTTATAGGATTGGTTTTTCCTCTGTTTATACTTATCCCTTTACTTTGGGATTTATTCCTGCTATCGACTTAGTCATACTCGATTTTTGTCGTTTTTTCAAAATTTGTTTGGCTCAAATTGGCCCTCTCGTATGGAGAGCAGTAGCTTGTTTAAGGTATGTATCGGTAAAGGCTGATGTCGATTTTACCTTCTCTCATCTGATTCATCTTTACCACCCCAAGCTGTTTCGCAATGGTGTTTTTACCCTAACCATAAGAAGTAAAAGGGTTTTGGTAAGCCCTGAAGATGATAAAGATCGAGGCCGGTACACCCGTTATGTTGCGGTACCCACGGTTGATTTGGTGGGTAAATCAAATATTCCTTTCCCTGAGAAATGGAACCTTGCACGTAAGTATTTCTTTCTTGCCGTGTTTGTTTTATTTCAACTCCTTTTCTAATTTCATTCTTTTTTGCTTTTTTTTTGTAGTCTAACCATGGGAGATGTGGAACCCGT
>NW_017670914.1:14527-149334 GCF_001879085.1 Nicotiana attenuata | reverse complement strand
TTTTAAAACAGCTACGAGCTCAGAGGTAGTAACATTGAAATTATACCCACCGAATCTCGCTTTTAAACCTCTGTCATCATCTCGCGACTCTTGTCTGTTTCGGTCATTTCTGAACCTAGATGAAGAACCAGATTCCCTGTTCCTCGATTTTTGATCATATCGTTGATTATCCTCCTTTGACCGTGAGTCTTTTCTTGCAGGTCCCATATATGGATCGTACCTGTTTTTACCTGATCTTTTCTCGGTTTCTGACCTCCTGGAATTGCTTCTTTCTTCATGATGAAACTGAGGTACGGTATCTTCCTCAATTCGCAACTTCGTACTGTACCTGTTATAAACGTCATTCCAAGTGGTTACAGGGAACTCTCAAAGGCTTTCTTTAAGTCTTCTCGTGGCTTCTGAACTTTTATCATTTAAGTTGCTTGCAAAAGCTATTGCAGCCCAATTATTAGGTACACGGGGTAAAGTCATCCTTTCACGTTGGAATCTATCAACAAAATCTCTGAGCAACTCTGAGTCCCCTTGTTTAATTTTGAAAATGTCTTCCATTCTTTTTTCAACCTTTTGAGCTCCTGAGTGCGCTTTAATAAAAGAATCTGCAAGCTCAGCAAAAGAGTTTATAGAATTTTCAGGTAAAAGAGAATACCGGGTTAATGCACCCTTGGTGAGTGTTTCTCCAAATTTTTTGACCAACACGGATTCGATTTCTTTCTTGGTCAAATCGTTGCCTTTTACACCTGTAGTAAATGCAGTTACGTGATCACGTGGGTCTGTTGTGCCGTCATATTTCGAGATTTCAGGCATTTTGAACTTTTTAGGGATTGGAAGGGGAACAACACTTGGTTTCCAAGGTTGTTGCGAGTACTTATCCACATCCACTCCTTTGATCACAGGAGGAACACCAGGGATTTGCTCGATGCGCTCATTTTGTTCCTTAAGCTGTTTCTGCAAAGTTAGTACTAAATTTTGCAAATGAGAATTACTTGAATTACTTGGTTCTCCTTCCTGTGGCTCACTGGGGGTTCCTCCATTTCCAGAATTGATAAGGCCAGAACGAGGATTCTCCAGTGTGTTGTTATTAGGCGTAGGTGTGGGTGGTGCAACAGGTAATCGACTAACAAGAGTTTGAAGAGTTTTGTTAACCCGTGCATCAATTACTTTCTGTAAAGCGTCATCTACTCTTTCAAAATATTCAGATTGCTCTTGTTCAACAGCCCGAGATTCAGGAGTAGGAGTGCCTTCACGAGATTGACGTGGTGAATTTTGAGGAGAAGAAACCACGTTAATGTTTTGTAAATCACCTTGATTTTGATGGACTTGATGTTCATGGTTTCCCAAGGTATTTTCACTGTTATTGTTGTTGTTGTTGTTCGACATGATGATAAAATGTAATTTAAAGAGAATAGATTATCAGATTCCCGGTAACGGAACCAATTTGTTTAACCAAAAAACTGAATATTTGGTTAAAACTAGAATTTAATAGAGAAATCGGGTTACTGATAATCAAGAAATAAGAGATTTTGTGAACAACAATAAAGCAATGAATAAGAGTATATTTCAGTATAATCGGAATGATATTTCGTCCCCTACAGATGTTGTGACTTTCTCCTTTTATAGTCAATTCTAAGAGAAAGTGTAATACCTTTGTCTTAATGAGGCAATTACGAGCAGTAAATGACATTAAAAGAAACGTTATTCAATCATTCTTATTAAATACAAATTCTCTAACGTATTTGGCATTTAATGTTGAATTTGGACTCTTTTACGCTATCAGATTCATATCTTCAATTCCTTCTGATCTTCGAGCTTTAAATGGCTCGAACAGGTACGAGTCTCGTTTCATCTGGATAGTAGCTCGTGCCTTTAAGTATCTTCTCTCCCGCATCTATTGTTGCTCGTGTCTTCTAACTGTTTGCCATGCTTTGACTATTTGACCGGTCCACGTGTCATGACATGTCATCTTCAATATTTAAATTCAGTTTTTTCCCAATACAATATTTAATGCAGAAGGGATTGTAACAATAATTACCGTCATTTGGCTGACAAAGGTCCATGAGACTTGGACATTTTTGAAAATATAATTACACAGTTGCATTGGCCAAGTATTACACAGCAAAAGCTGCAAGCCTGCAACCAAGGACGACCCTTATTACTCAAAAACCACCTGATATGTGCTTAACAAATAAGTCAAACTTTGAAGGCTAAAGGCACTATATATTAGTCCAAAGATAAACCCAATTATGTTATTCTAAGTTAAATTTGATTCGGAGAACAAGCATGTACATAGAGTGACCCAAATTTCAAGATTAACGTCTTGTTGATCCAAAATAATTTTCTTGTAAAGCTTAGAGGAGGAAAAATTAGCTAGACTTTTTGGAATCGTATGAAAAGATACTGAAGGCTACGAAATTTTTCTTGTTCCTATTCTATAGCATGCAAATTGGCATTTTACATGCTTGCTATGAATATACAAGCAATTTCTTTTGTTATGAACCATTGAACATGCAAGTCAGCTTTAGTAGGTGGAAAAACTAACAATACCAACTACGAAATCTAAACTTTTGACTTACACCGCCGCAAGTCGCAGAATATTTCGGATTCTGCAACGTGCATGCATGCTCCCAAGTCCCAAATATTGTACAACTTCATGCTTCACGTAAGTCAAGTCTAAGAATGATTTACTTGAACTTTGCTACACATAACTCCACTGTTCAAGTTAACATATTATTATAGTCCAAAACACACTCAAAGTTCTACGTAAACAGAATTTGTTTATTAATTCGACGGTCCTTCTTGTTTTCACCTAACATTTAAAACCCTCTGTTTTGCAATTGCAACATGGCATATTACTGAATAACCAAGCATTTGCTTTCGTACATAAATTGGTATATATGTGCAAATAAAAATTAGAACCATCGATAGTTTGATTGTGAAGAGGTTTATGACAAAAATTGCAACTTTGTAATGGCATCTTCGCTTGTACCAGCCAATAATTGGTAGAATGTGTGAATGTAGTAACATTTTGCATACGTGCGTTGCACGTGTATGCTTGGTCCATACGTGCGTTGCATTTTGCAAACTATTATATATATATACTAATTTCTCCATACGTGCGTTGCACGTCTATGCTTGGTCATGTAGTAACATTTTGCAAACTATTATTAATATTATTAAAATAATGCTTTGAATTGATAACTATACATGAAAACATAAAGCTCAAAGTTTTTATAAATAATCAGTGTGGATCATCATGTTATGCCTTATTCGTCGATATCAATATGATTGAATGTAATCTGAACCTATGGAGATGACAACAAAAGTTTATACAGATACACTCATGTAGGGGTGTACATAGGTCGGGTTGGTTCGGGTTTTTCAATTACCAAACCAAACCAATTATGTCGGATTATTAAATCTAAAGACCAAACCAAACCAATAAAATTTGGGTTTCTTAATCTTGGTTTTTCTCGGGTTTCCGGTTTTTTCGGGTTTTTTTTTTTCATAAAGTTTTTATAGCACAAAACATAGAATTTGAGCTCCAAATATTTCTTTAATCCTAGAAGACAGAATATATAAGGTATTTTTTAATAAAATAACATAAATATGAGATGAGTCATGGCATTGTACTAAATATTCAACAAGAAAGACAATAAAATCGCATAAAATAAATATTATTAATAAGCCATAATGAAAACAAACATAATTTAAAATTACTAAGTTGCTAAAATAAGTACGACTAATAAGTACTATTATTTACATGACTAAACACAAAAAGAAAAATAAGTTATGCATTTTATATAAACCATGGAAAAACTAAAAATTATTTTCATTCATAGTACTATTGAATTGAATGTCTTTTATTAGCATTAGTATTGATTTGATTTTGGTTTAGGATTTATTTGAGTTACTATCATTTATGGACTACAAAACTTATTGGAGCATCCAAAAATTATAAGTCCAAGCTTGAAATAATACATTTAAAGATAAAACTATGAAAAAGTTTAAGAAATATATATAAACTACACTATAATAAATATTTTTATGTATTAAACATATTTAAAATTTTTATATTTATAATGTCGGGTTGGTTTGGTTTCGGTTTGACTTTTTTTTTTAGTTAAAACCAAACCAAACCAATTATGGTCGGGTTTTTTCTTTCAACACCAAACCAAATCAAACCAAACTATAGTTAGATTTTTTTTCTCGGTTTGACTCAAAATAGCAGGTTGGTGCGGTTTACCGATTTTATTTGTACACTCCTACACTCATGTATAGATCTTACTTCTTAGAAGATACAAAACTCACATTCATAAAAACAAACGACTCAATTCGCTCCTACTAATAAATAATTAAAACAAATAATGGTTCCAGAAAAAATGACTACATGTATATGTAAGTGTATTTTAACTTCCAAGTCATGAATATATAAATGTAAGTTATTGTAATGACCCGACCGGTCGTTTTGAACTTTTGCTCTTTGATCGCCAGTTCTCAGGCATGACTTGCCCCGTGTTATGTATTATGACTAATGTAGATCGTTGGTTTTGGTTTTCAGGAAGATTTGGAATGAATTTGAAAGAACAGTTTCAGTTGAAAGCTTTGAATTTGAAAGGCTTGACCGATAGTTGACTTATTGGTATATGAGCTCGGATCGAAATTTTTATGATTTGGTTAGCTTCGTTAGATGATTTGTGACTTAGGAGTGTGATCGGAAGTGATTTTGGAGGTCCGGTGTAGAATTAGGCTTGAATCGACGAAGTTAGTATTTTGGCGAATTCCGGTTGATAGGTGAGATTTTGATCCGAGGGTCGGAATGGAATTCCGAGAGTTGCTGTAGCTTCTTTATGTCATTTGGGATGTGTGTGCAAAATTTCAGGTCATTCGGACATCGTTTGGTCGAGTTTTTGATCGAAAGTGTATTTCGGAAGTTTTAGAAGAACTTAGGCTTGAATTCGAGGCAATTTGATGGTTTTAGTGTTGTTTGAGGTGTTTTGATGATTAGAACGAGTTTGGGTGATGTTTTAGGATGGGTTGGCACTTTTAGTTGAGGTCCCGGGGGCCTCGGGGTGATTTCGGATGGCTATCGGGATGAGTTTTGGACTTGTGCAAATTGCAGGCCTGCTGCTTCTAGTATTTCCGCTTTTCCGGAAAAGGAACCGCAGAAGCGGTCTCGCAGGTGCGGAGCGATTTTCGTGAGGGCTTGGCAGGACCGTAGATGCGGAGTGGGGACTGCATCTGCGGAGTCGCAGATGCGACTTTTGGACCGCAGAAGCGGTATATGGGGCCTTGGTGATTTCCGCAGGAGCGGCCATTTGACCGCAGAAGCGGATCATGGACATAAGTGAATTTTCGCAGAAGCGGATATTGACCGCAAAAGCGGAAGTCGCAGAAGCGACAATATGACCGAAGATGCGGTAATGACTGGGCAGAATATTTAAGTGGTCTTCTTCGCGAATTTTTGAGGGTTTCTCATTTCTAACTTCGGACTTGGAGAATTGTGGGTGATTTTGAAGAGGGATTTCAAGGAGCTTTGATAAGGTATGGATTCTTGGACTTAAAACACGATTTTATGGTGTTAATACATGGATTTGGACTGAAAATCTAAGAAAATTATGGGCAAAAATGGTGGTTTAGGGCTTGAAACTTAAGAGAGCAAAAATTGGGATTTGTGGGGTCATTTGGACTCCGATTTTGGTATTCTTTATATGTATAGACTCGTGGCGAGATAAGGAACCCGTTGTTGTAAAATTTTCTGAATTTCGAGAAGTGGGCCCGGGGCTCGGATTTTGCCAATTTCGGGATTTTTAATATTTTTCGATTGTTTTCAATTGGGTATTGTTCCTTTGGCATGTTGTGATGTATTCGCTCTGATTTTGGATAGATTCGACGCGCGTGGAGGCCGGTTTGAGGGGCAAAGGCGTCGCGAGCTAGAGAATTCGCCGGTTCGAAGTGAGTAATGATTGTAAATAATATCCTGAGGGTTTGAAACCCCGGATTGCACACCGTAGTGCTATATTGAGGTGACTTGCACGCCGGATAGCGAGCGTGGGTAGAGCACCGTTGAGGGATTGTGACTTGGTCCGTCCCGATTGATGATTTTACCGCATATTTTGACTGAAACTTATTTGTATTGTCATGATGTGGACTGATTGCCATATTTGGGCTTCGTACCAATTATTTGAACCATTCGGGGATTTTATCACTATTTCCTCACTGTTTTGACGTGTTATTTGAACTCAGTCCTGTTGATATTTCCTGTTTTACAAGCTCAGCCAATTTTTACTCAGATTTGAAACTTAAATGATATTTCTAATGATATTTCGGGCTGAGAACTACTGTTTTACAAATGCCTGATGGGCTTGTGATGATTTTTCGGACTGAGTGAGGTCGAGGGCCATATGTGAGGATATGCTGAGTGATATGAGGCCGAGGGCCTGAGATACTTTATGTGCCACGAGGTGGCTTGAGTGACGTGAGGAGGCTTTCAGGCCTTATGAGTGATGTGAGGAGGCTTTCAGGCCTTATGAGTGGTGTGAGGAGGCTTTCAGGCCTTAATAGTGATGTGAGGAGGCTTTCAGGCCTTGTGAGTGATGTGAGGAGGCTTTCAGGCCTCGTGTGTGATGTGAGAAGGCTTTCAGGCCTTATTTTATATGCCACGAGGTGGCTGATATTGCGCTTGGGCCGTAAGGGGCCCCTCCCGGAGTCTGCACACCCCCAGTGAGCGCCGTCGACGATATATGGATCGGGCTGCACGCCGCAGCGAGTTGTGGATCGGGCTGTACCCCGCAGCGGTTACTATATGATACTGTTCTGAGAGTGATCTGAGAGAGAGAGCCCGAGGGGCTGAAAGTGTTTCTGGGAGTGAGCCCGAGGGGCTGATACTGTTTTGAGATATTGCCCAAGGGGCGAACTTTTATGTGCTCATCTTGCATATTTACTTACCTTTTTACCTATTATACTGTGATAGTTGTGCCCGAGGGGCGAATTTTTCTGTGCTTATCAGCATTAACTGTTTTGAAATCGTTTCGTAACCGTTGAAAAGATCATTTTCAAAAGAGATTTAAACTGAGCCAATATATTTCTAAAGATTTCACAGCTTCACTGTTTCTCAAAGGGTTGTACCCTGCTTCTATACAGCATGTTGGTTGCTTTACGTGATTTCTTACTGCTCAGTTGTTATTTACCTTTATTACTCACTGAGTTGGAGTACTCACTTTACTCCCTGCACCTCGTGTGCAGTTGCAGGTATTTATTCATCCGGTAGCGGGTATTGGCTGTTTGGAGTCAGAGCTGTAGTAGTTTAGCGAGGTGACTGCCAGCGTTCGCAGCATCGTTTCTTTCTATGTTATTCATTATTCCTGTTCAGTGTATTACTAGACTTGTAAATGTAATTACATTCTTATAGATGCTCGTGACTTGTGACACCCCGGTTAGGGCCATGGTGGGTTGTATTTCCGCTAATTAATACTATTAAGTCATATTTAAGCTGTTTATTTATGTTTAACTATTTTTGAAAAGACGAGTTGGGATAGTTGGCTGGCCTCGTCTTCACGAGAGGCGCCATCACGACCAGTGCGGGATTTGGGTCGTGACAGTTATTTTCTTTTAAGTATTTGTAAAACTTGCTTCCTACCAATTGATTCAGTCAGTACATGTATATTGTTGTTGAACTTTAGTATTCCCACTCAATCACCAAAATAATACTATTTTCGTAGTTGCATTTTCCACAATTTGTAGCTTCTACCTTTACCATATGGAATATATGCCGCAGACATCTTTATATGTAATCAAATGCTAGAAAATTGCATAAATAATCAACAAATTAAAAATAAGTTCATGAGAAAAATAATAATTTTAGTTCAATAAAAATTAACTTTTATATGTTCTATTTCTCAGAAATTATTTATCAATAACTTTCCATTTATTATAATGTTCTTTCCATAAGCAATTTTTACGAGGTAAAATCTTTTTTTTTTGATTAAACAGATTTTTCATTTCATCAAAAATTGTCTTTACAAAACCAGGTTGATGCTGACCACCAGCCTCCTAATTACAATTACAAATTAAACTATACTAATTAAATTTTCATGCAGATTACAACTAGTCTATGGATACTCATTCAATCCTTGCAATACTTGCTGCCATTTATTTTTTGATCTTCCTTGTACGTGCATGTGTATTGCAATTTCTCTACAAATCACATCAGCCTCATATCTACCATTGCTGAATCTGATGGAGTTCCTTTCTCGCCAGATACATTACACTACCATGGCAAAAGCTGAAGTAGTAATAGCTGCCATTCCAGTTTTCCTCTTAGCTAGGTTGCTTATCCAGTCTATCTCAGTCTGCCAGCTGCCTATTCTCCTTGTATGTCCCAGCCATTTGAGTATTCTATCCCATATTTTGCTGGTACATGAGCACTCAAAAAATAGATGACTAAATATTTCCATGCACTTAGCACAAAAAGCACAATCCAATGATACTTGGATACCAAACTTCTGCAATCTATCCACAGTGGCTAACATCTGGTGAATTACCAGCCATAAATGAAAATTGAACCTTGGATGGATCTGTGGATGCATATGTATGCTCTCCAGCCAACCTTTGGGAATTGGGGTAGCAGCTGAATATATGCTCTTTGAATTTGAAGTCTGCCCTGCTTCTCCATATCTGTTAATCCTGCATTAAGGCTGGTTTGCATTGTACTCATCTGTATCAAATCTTGTTTTGCATCTATAATCTTCCTGACCACCCAAGATGCTGTCTTAGGTGTGACCATTATGTCAACTTTCCTTTATTTTATGTAGTAGCAATGAGCCCATTTGATCCATAATGCATCCTTTTTCTTTGTCAGTGCTCATAGTTGTTTCAGGATTGCTGCTTTATTCCATAGACCTATGTTGATAATGTTTAATCCCCTAGCTGCTTTTGGTTGCCATACCTTGTCCCAAGCTATCAGTGCTTTCCTAGATGTAGCACTTGAGCCAGTCCATTATGTTCTGCAAATTGTTTCAATCATCTTCATAATTTTCTTGGGCAGTAACAATCAACTCAAAAGGTCAAATACTAAATCATTATAATCCTGAAAATGAAAACACTTCTGTGTGACTTGGATTGTTGTATAATCTCTAAACCTTATCGAACTAATTTATATTTTTATCTTTCAGTCAGATGCATATTTGTACGTAGTCAGTTGTGCAAACAAATAATGCAGATAACCTATTAGAAGAGTACAAAAGGTTTTACATTGGATGCAAAGCAATAAATAGTATTTTAACTAAATGTAAATTTTTAATATTTTTCTTAATTTATTCAGTTGTTGTGAACTTAAAAATCAGTGCTTAACAATTGCAACCATAAATGAGAAAAATGAAACCAATAACCTATAGAATGACACACTTAATGACAGGAAGTGCTTACATAATTTAATTTTCATAAGAAAAGAAGGACAACAATATGCAATGCCAAAAGATGGCATCCTTTTTGTCTTTTTTTTTTCATTGACTTATGATTCTTTGTCTTCGTTTTTCAATCTTCTTTATCCTTCATAAAAATAATATTAAATAAGGAACAGGTAAAATAAGTTATTATACCAAACCAAAAATAGTTGGCTTTAGTTGCAAAAAGAGAGAAATGCAAATGTTAATTCATTTGACACTGTTATCCCATTTTCTGTACCCTAACTATTAACAAAAAAGGTGTGAGGACAAACAACATGTTATAGATTTTTCTTGATATTAAAGTCGTTTCATCTTGTGAAAGTTCATGTTATGTTAGAAAGTCATTTTTTCGTGGTTATTTTCTGCATAAAGATTTAATCTACCTTTTTGTAGGTTTAGTCGCATGAATAAAGACGGGTCACTATTGCATTGTTTTTGTGAAGAGGTCAGCGTAGATACTTGGGAAACCCAAAAAAAAGTTATAACTTACATAAGTCTTTGAAAAATTGATTATTCAAAATATATATGGGCGACACCGTGACGGTCACGATTTTAGAAGGCAACAGTATATCAAGAATTAGTAACATAGGGAGCAAAATTGAAAAACATGTTTTAGAGACGTATACTTCAACTTTCTTTCAGAGAAAAGGAAGAAAACGTAAGCAATGAAATTTCTATTACACCGAGCGCTTCCTTCGGAGCAGAGCCGGCGTCCCGGGGGGTCTCTCCACAACGATCTCCTGAGTCTGAGGGAGGTCGGCCTCACGAATCTCCCCCTCGGCCGTCGCCTGCTCACCGGGAGTGGTCGATCAATGGGCCACAAAAATACCGTCTGCTTTGGACTCATCCTTGAGCCGAAGAAACGAATTCGAGTCCGATGCTCGGGAACCGGAGCTCTTCTTTGGCTTACGGGCCACTCTTTTCTTTGGCTTCGCCTCAGAGCTCAGGGAGCCCGAAGCCTTCTTTTTCTTCTTTTTCTTTTCCTCTGTGGCAGCCCCGAGCTGTCCCGTAGTGGAGGGATCAACGAACAAGGACACGTCTTGTCCCCTTCTAAAGGCCTAAGTTCGGTGGTCTTAGGCAAACCTACAAAAAAGGGGGGGGGAAAGTCAGTATGATGAAAGTTAGAAGCATGGTATTAACTATTCACAGAAAGANGCGGAGGGGGGAGGGGGGAAGAAAAGGCAGTATGATGTAAGTGAAAAAGCATGGTATTAACTATTATGAAAGACCTTACCATGAGAACGAGCCTCCGATCGGCCCTTCGAAAGCTTGCGCAATGCGTGCTCGGAATACGTCATCTGTGTCCCGATGCCCTCGATCCACTCCTTTAGCCGGGGAACCGCATTTGGGAACCCGGGCAACAGTTGCACAACCACAAGTGTGGATGAGAAAAAAGAAAATAAAGAAAAAATTGACGCTTAAGGAGAGACTGTACTTAAGATGCATTCCACTTCTCAAGGAATGTCATGAAATCGGGAAGGATCAAGTCTTCGGTTTTCACCCGAACGAAGCATCCCTGCCAGCCCCGGTCTCGGTCTTCATCAATGCTCGAAAAAGGGGCTTTGCTGGCCCGACGAGTAAGCTTTATTAGCCCCCTCGGAAACTTCAGGGACTGTATAAACGAAGTAGATGATCGATGGTGAACCGAATCACGATCTTCCATGGGGACTGGTGGATTTGCCCGAGCCACACTTAGTACCTCTTGCAAAAATCCAATACAACTGGGTCCAACAGGCCCAGTGTGAAGAGGTAAGTGTAAACACGTAATTACCCCGACACGTGAGTAGTAATGGCATTCTCGGGCCCGGGGACTACTACGTCCTAATCTACCAATTACAGTCCTTTTAGACCACGGGAAGGACGTCTTCGGTCACGGAGCATATGTACCTTGATGCTCCTTCATTGTAACGACCCGACTGGTTGTTTTGCTTTCTAGAATCCCGTTCCCTTAAATAAGACCTCCCGTAGAGTTTGGGTTGAAATCGAAACACTTGGTTCCTTAAGGTTGGCTTAAAAGGCCAAGTTTGACTTCGGTCAACATTTTTAGTAAACGGACCCGGATTCGTATTTTGACGGTCCCGGAGTGTCCGTAATAAAATATGAGACTTGGGCGTATGCCCGGAAGCGAATTTCGAGGTCCCTAGTCCGATTAATGAATTTTTGTTAAAAATTGTTAAACTGAAAATCTAAGGATTTAAAGAAATTGAATAATATTTGATCATGATGGTATCGGGCCCGTATGTTGGTTCCGGAGGCCGGTACAGGTCCAATATAATAATTAAGTCACGTTTGTGAAATTTGGTGAGAACCGGGACTGATTTGACGTGATTCGGACGTCCGGTTGTAAAAATAGGAATTTTAAATGTTCTTAAGGACTTCATGTGTTTTGGTGTTAAATCCATAGTTTTTGATGTTATTTCGGCGATTTGGTCGCTCGAGCAAGTTTGTACGATGTTGTTGGACTTGTGTGAGTATTCGAAGTGGAGCCCTGAGGGCTCGGGTGAGTTTCGGACGTGGGTTGGGAGTGAAAAATACCCCAGTTTTCTGGTGTTTCTCGGCAGAGTTGCAGGTCTCGCAAATGCGAGGAAATGTTCGTATTTGCGAAGAAGGCTTCGCATTTGCGATGAAGCCTGGGCTGGGGTAGTGGTCGCATTTGCGACATTTTATTCGCATTTGCGAACCCAGCAGGGTCCGTATTTGCGACCCTTCCTTCGCATTGCGATCATGGCAGGGGTCGACCAAGTTCGCAATTGCGATGTTTTTGTCGCAGTTGCGACCTTCGCATTTGCAAACCTGATGTAGCAAATGCGACATCAGAGACCTGGACACAGCTTTTAAAAACGGGACTTAGGCTATTTATTTTATTTCACTTCTACACTTGGGCGATTCGGGAGCTTCCAAAGAGGGGATTTCAACCTAGCATTGTGAGGTAAGTTATTTCCACTTAAT
Organism: Nicotiana attenuata; assembly: GCF_001879085.1. Classification (NCBI taxonomy): domain Eukaryota; kingdom Viridiplantae; phylum Streptophyta; class Magnoliopsida; order Solanales; family Solanaceae; genus Nicotiana; species Nicotiana attenuata. Next base: position 136,945 of record NW_017670914.1, on the reverse strand, counting down.
GTGAGTTTAATACTTGGGTTTGGGGTAGATTAACATGTAAAAATTGTGGAAATTTAGGGATTTTGTAGAAAAACCTAGAAATTTAGATTTTTGGATTTTGACCACGATTTTGGGCATGGAATTGAGAATAAATTATATATTAGAGTTTGTGAGGTCATGGGTAAACTTTATCTTCGAAAAATTTCGGAATCCTGGCACGTGGACCCGGGGGCAATTTTGTCAACTTTTCGATTGGGGTTAGAAATTTTTATAAATTAGATTATAATGAGTAATTGAACACATATTAATGGGTTACATATTTATTGGCTAGTTTTTGAGCATTTTTTTGCATCGAATTGAGTCTTCGGAAGGGCGTGGAATGCCGGTTATGGAACTTCGGAGCGAGTGAGTCTCCTTTTTAACCTTGTAAGAGGGAATTGTCCCCATAGGTGAACTAATTGGATATGTGTTGCTATTTGTGGGGGCTACGTATGCATGAGGTGACGAGAGTCCGTGCGTAGCTACTATTATGCTTATGTCCGGGTAGTCTAGGACCCAAAAACATGCTTTACTTGTAATACTTGTAACCTTATTGATAGTTTAAATTGCTTAAATCATATCGAAGTGGCAAATGACTTTCTAAAAGAGTTAAACTTCATTTTCTTGACTTGTAAAAGAGAAATTTACACCCCCTTGAATAATTGTTTCCCTGATAATGTCTTGATTGGATGTTTAAATATGTGTTTCTATGTGTACCTGCGTCGCATGTATGATTCGCGAGCAGGGTGATTGTTTATTTATATTTGACCGCGTCGCATGTATGATTCGCGAGCGGAGTAATAGATGCATATATGGTTCGCGCCAATCGACCCTCTGGCAGTGCACAGTTTAATTATTGTTGGATCGGGCCGTGCAACCTCGGTATGGTTTGCGCATGCTTGTATTGCTTGCCTTGATATTTATAAATGAGGACATTGCTTTCCCGGATTGAGAATAAATGTATAAATGATGAAAACGGATTTGGAAATTTCCCTATGAATAAAAGAATTGTTTACTTGCTCCATTCTATTGAGTTATAGCCATGTTTATAGAAATTCTTGATTTATTGTACAATTGGTATTTTATTATTGGACCACTACTAAGTGTCGAAGTCGACCTCTCATCTCTACTTCTTCGAGATTAGGCGGGATACTTACTGAGTACACGTTGTTTTCGTACTCATGCTGCACTTGCTGTGCATTTTTGTTGCACAGGCACATGTACCTCTAGTGGCCTAATGAGCGTAGCAGCATGGATGATATGGAGACTTAGGTGAGCTGCATTCCTCGAGGCGACCCGCAGCCAACATAGTCTCTTTCAGTGTGTTGTATTTACTTTCTGTCCAAATTTGTATTCCGAACAGTTATTGTACTTTATTTGATTTCCTAGTGATTGCTCATGCACTTGTGACACCGAGTTCTGGGATGATTATGGGATTATTTAATATTAACTTTGTTAAAGACACCAATATTTATTTAGCGAGATTCATTACTTATTGTTTAATGTCTAAAGGAAACGAGTTCAAAAATACTAAAACAAGAAATTACTAGTAAATTGGTGTTGGCTTGCCTGACAATGGTGTCCGGCGCCATCACGACCTTTAATGGATTTTGGGTCGTGACAACACGGTATCAGAGGACTAGGTTCCCTTAGGTCTCACGAGTCATGAGCAAGTCTAGTAGAGTCTCGTGGATCAATGCAGAGACGTCTGTACTTATCTTCGAGAGGCTACAGGGCTGTTAGGAGCACTTCCCTTCTTGATTCCTCATCGTGCGATTTGATTCCCTTTGAGGCTTATGCCTTCATTTCCTTTCCATTCAATCTTATGCGACGCCAAGCGCTAGTTATGAATCAGCGAGTGAGTAATTGTAATGGTACTAAGAATGTGGTGCGGGATGTTTCTCCCTGTGTGGTTGTTTGAGCTATTGTCGTCGCCTTGTGGAAGGATATTCTGTCATTTCAGCTCAGTAGCTGTACTTCTGAGGGCTCTGAGGCTAGGCACAAGTAGCCATGATGCTTATGAACGGTTGTCGCGCAGTATCATGTGATGGTAGGATGCTTGCCTACGTGTCGGGGCAGCGAATGACTTGAAGGGAGGTTTACTCAGTACATGATTCAGAGATTCAGTACTTTATTCCCGGCGGAGGAAAGGCAATCGGGCTAAGAATGTTCAGATTTGGGTTGATGGAGTAACGAGACTTGGCATTTGCAAGCGTGGTGGAATTTTCATCTGTGACGAGGTGCCGTTGTCCTTGTTGAATGTGCTAAGTTCGCCGGTGTTGTGATATTCTACAATTCGCCTTTGGGGCAGGATATTGTGAGATAGCAATGGAGAAGCGGCTGTCAAAGACCGCGGGGTGCGGTGGTTCAGGATTGAACGATGTTTCTAATGTCGATGGCTCGAGAAGAGGTGATCTTCGGGAAGGCTTAAAGTTAGCAATGGTATATTAGTTCAAGAGCCACTGAGTTAGATTTTGATCTAAGGCATCAGCTGAGCAGCAAAGGACGAGGAAGAACATGTGGAAAGTGTCATGCGGTGGTTAAACTTCTAGAAGGCCAGGTGTAAGGAGTAGAAGTCGAATGGTTTCTTAAAGAAGTGAGTTTGCCCAAAGTGGGAGAGTGGTAGAGTATCAAATGGGATCAGTGGCAGGATGACTACACCCCTTTTGAGGAAAGTTTGGAGTGATTTGGGAATTTTAGTGGACGATGATTGGGTCTACGGGCTTAATTTGAAATATTGGCTAGTGCACGGCGGGAGATTTGATACAACAGAAAGGAGTTGCTTGATATGAAGAAGGATATAACACGACTTCGAATCGAAAGATATTGTCGTGTACTTAATGGATGTCCATAAGAAGAGAACGGACTAGTGTAGCTGGTGAATGAGCACGACCTCAAGATGGGTTACGGATGTCACGGTTATTGTACCCCGTGCAATGTCGTTGGGAGATGTCGGCATGTAATTCCCACAAGTGGGTTATCTCCTGTGAGCAGATCAGCGGTCGCGTGGTTAGCGAAGCTTCTGCGAGGGGTTCTACGAGCTATACGGTAAAGAGATCGGTCATGTGGTGGTGAATGATTCAGAGTATTCATAAAGGGTTTTACAGAAAGGATTCGGGGAATTTGGCGGGTTGGTTGTGCTAGATCATGTCCACAATGAAGAATTAATCTTGTTGGGTTCTGGAGTTGTGTAATGGTGGCTTCAAGCTAAGTGGGAGAGTCCCACCCCCTACAATTGGGTTGCATGGTTATCTACTTGTGAGGTTTCGGGTTCTCGGCGTATTGGTAAGTTATTTCGGCTAAGGGAAAAGAACGGTAATTCGAGCAGAGGAATTGGTAAAGGTGTGCTATAGTTGGCCTTGTTGGCTCATGTTCAGGCTTCGTGAAGACTCGGGATTTGTGTCTCGTACGGGGGTGATTTACAAGGAAGTGATTCAATCGGGTGCTTCATGGAGATGGGTGTTCATGTGCCAGGGGAGCCTTGGAGTTGATTATATTCGGGGTCAAGCCAGAGTGGGTGACTCTCAACAGCGGTCTTAGTGGATTCAAATGTTAAAAATACGGTGCCTAAGGATTCAAGCCCGCAGTATAGTTAAAGATCGAGCTTTTGTAGCGGCTTATGATAAGAGGCTCGGGATGTTCTATGATACTTTCGGCTTGCGCTGTAGCAGTTGGAGGAAAGAGAGAAGATGACTTTGGATTCGTAGAGGAATTGTCAAAATGGGTGTATCAGTTGAAGATGCGAATGTGCGTGCAAGGAGGGTATGAAACGGTTCATGAGTTTGGAGACAATGTGGTCTCATGGAATGGGGTCACTCAAGATGAGTGCGGATTTAGGTTGGTGATGTAAGGAATGGAGCTAATATTTACTCTGAGACAAGATAAGGATGAATCAAAAGAAGTTAGATTGGTTATCCATGGTTGAATTGGTATAGTGGTGGCGGTAATCAGTTCCTTCAGCGTGATTAAGTTGTGCATGTGATTTGTGGTGGTGCGTGCGAGGCTCGACGGCCGCCGTAATTGATTTTAGTTGGAAGTATTCAAGTATTATGGCCTGTATGTGTAGGTCGATCCCGGAAGGGTTATGGTGGTTCAGACCACTACTTGAGGATTTGAATGTTCCACGGTTATGAGAAGTTATTTGCGTGTTGCTATGGTTCTCTTGGAATGAGTTAAGTAAAAGGTCCTGTATAATGAAATGTATACTCTATTAGTGGTTTAAGAGTTATGATGAAATTCTATTACTGCGCATATTGGCATGTTAGGTGCACTGAGCGGCATGAAAATTGAAAGTGAGGAACCGAGGGTGCCGTTCGGTGTTGACGAGGATGTCACAAGCTCGGAGGAGCAGGAAAGGGATTTGAATGTTAGAGTAAGCTGGTATTGTCTTCAGCGTCACCTGAGATTAGTGTTTTGTGAAAGAGGCTGCAACCTGGTTATGGATTCTTGTTATGCTTTACAACGTTAGTGCTGCCGGTGGTATGGATGTGCAGACCTGTTATCTGGTGCGGAAGGTCGTGGGAGCGTGTCTCACGGAGAGATTGTATGAGTGTGACATGTAGTCACTTGATTGATCGAAAATTTGAACCAAGTATGGAGATTGTGGTAATGTCACTAATTTGAGAATTTATGCCTGAAGGGCACTCGGTTTATTGGGTTGTGGACCGTGGAGGTTTACTCCGATTATGATGGTTGTTCTTGTGAGTTATAGAAAAAGGGGTAATTGCTGGACCCTTGGAAGGTTATTTGTCTAGTGCGGTACGATCAGAATCGACTTGAGGTCTATGGATGTATTTAAGCATGAAGGTGGGCCTTATATCGAGCCGGATGTGTTCATTTCAGCAAAGCGCTCCTTATGGAGAAGTATTCGGACGTGGGATGTTATTTCGTCGTCAGCTATTTCATGTATTTCTATGTTGGGCCGTGTGAGTTGCGAAACGGCTTGATGAATTTCTTATGTATTGAGGTTCTGCGTAGCGATGGTGTTATGTGAGCAGGATGGCTCTTGTGATCCAGATTATATATATCACCTCAGTGGTGCTTGAGTTTTGTAGCTTATAGCGCTATCTGTCGCCCCAGGGATGGTATTATGCACTTAGCGTGCCTGTGGCCGATATTCGGTATTTAGTAATAATGAGCAATTTAGCTTGGTGTGTTTCTCCTTGTGTGAGTTCAATGTTTGGATCGGGTTGCGCGCCGCAACAGTACGATGTTGAGTACAGTTCCCTATATCTGTTTTGTGTGTTTTGTTTCCCATTTTCTGAGGTAAGTTAATTTTAGCTGCGTGAGTTGAGTAGTCCCTTCCACAGTTCGTTTTCTTTATGAATCACGTTCGAGCTTGCAGCCTATTGGCACGTTATGGCATCATATGGGACTTTTGATCATGACCGGGTGGCTTAATACCTGAGCAGTTTGTACTGGGTGTGACGAGATTATTGGATCTAGGATCAGTGCAGTCGGATTATATGAAGTATATTAAAGAGCAAAGATCATTGTTTGGTGCAGAATGAGGTAATGGTTCTTGTCAGAAGTATAGACTTAACGATTTGTTGACTTGGCAGTTGGTTATAAATTTCTACACATCTCTTCCGTCGTGGCGGTACTGCGAGAGTTGGAATGAGACTTATATATATCATGAGGTACGTTATGAGCATCATATTCAGGGAATGTTGGTTATTATGATCAGAGAATGTTATTATGGTCCTGTGAATGATGTGGTGCATGGTGAGAATTCAGCAAAGGTATGCAGTCATGATCTGGTACCTCGTGAAGTGATTGATACGGTGTTCATATATTGGGAAGCAGGCCTGGCGGAGAATTCCGGATGATGGAATTGGGCTCTAAGCTTATTTGCTTGAATAAAAGGAAATATCTTCAGAATCGGTCGAGCTAATGCGCCCAACTGGGTTGCTGAAGCACGGGCAGGTGCACGAGGTGTTAAACAGTGATTTCGGACAACTCCAGCGCAGTTCTTAGCACGTTCGAGGACGAACGTATGTTTAAGTGGGAGAGAATGTAACGACCCGACTAGTCGTTTTGCTTTCTAGAATCCTGTTCTCCTAAATAAGACCTCCCGTACTTGCTTTAACTGATTTATGACTTGCGAGGATGGCTGGTCCGGGATTTGGAAGAGTTTGGGTTGAAATCGGAACACTTGGTTCCTTAAGGTTGGCTTAAAAGGCCAAGTTTGACTTCGATCAATATTTTTAGTAAACGGACCCGGATTCGTGTTTTGACGGTCCCGGAGGGTCGGTAGTAAAATATGGGACTTGGGCATATGCCCGAAACCGAATTCCGAGGTCCCTAGCCCGAGTAATGAGTTTTTGTTAAAAATTGTTAAACTGAAAATCTAAGGATTTAAAGAAATTGAATAATGTTTGATCATGATGGCATCGGGCCCGTATGTTGGTTCCGGAGCCTGGTACAGGTCCAATATAACATTTAAGTCATGTCTGTGAAATTTGGTGAGAACCGGACTGATTTGACGTGATTCGGACGTCCGGTTGTAAAAATAGGAATTTTAAATGGTCTTAAGGATTTCATGCGTTTTGGTGTTAAATCCGTAGTTTTAGATGTTATTTCGGCGATTTGATCGCTCGAGCAAGTTTGTACGATGTTGTTGGACTTGTGTGAGTATTCAAAGTGGAGCCCCGAGGGCTCGGGTCAGTTTCGGACGTGGGTTGGGAGTGAAAAACACCCCAGTTTTCTGGTGTTTCTGGGCAGAGTTGTAGGTCTCACAAATGCGAGGAAATGTTTGCATTTGCGATCCTCGCATTTGCGATGAAGCCTGGGCTAGTGCAGTGGTCGCATTTGCGACATTTTGTTCGCATTTCCGAACCCATCAGGGTCCGCATTTGCGACCCTTCCATCGCGTTTGCGATCATGGAAGGGGTCGACCAAGTTCGCAATTGCGTCGCAATTGCGACCTTCACATTTGCGAACCTGATGTTGCAAATGCGACATCAGAGACCTCGACACAGCTTTTAAAAATGAGACTTAGGCCATTTATTTCCTTTCACTTCTACACTTGGGTGATTTGGGAGCTTCCAAAGAGGGGATTTCAACCTAGCATTGTGAGGTAAGTTATTTTTACTTAATGTGAGTTTAATACTTGGGTTTGGGGTAGATTAACATGTAAAAATTGTGGAAATTTAGGGATTTTGAAGGAAAACCTAGAAATTTAGATGTTTGGATTTTGACCACGATTTTGGGCATGGAATTGAGAATAAATTATATATTTGAGTTTGTGAGGTCATGGGTAAACTTTATCTTCGAAAAATTTCGGAATCCGGGCACGTGGGCCCAAGGGCAATTTTGTTAACTTTTCGATCGGGGTTAGGAATTGTTATAAATTGGATTATAATGAGTAATTGAACACATATTAATGGGTTTACATAATTATTGGCTAGTTTTGGAGCATTTTTTTGCATCTAATTGAGTCTTCGGAAGGACGTGGAATGCCGATTATGGAACTTCGGAGCGAGGCGTGTCTCCTTTCTAATCTTGTATGAGGGAATTGTCCCCATAGGTGAACTAATTGGATATGTGTTGCTATTTTTGGGGGCTACGTACGCACGAGGTGATGAGAGTCCGTGCGTAGCTACTATTATTCTTATGTTCGGGTAGTCTAGGACCCAAAAGCATGTTTTACTTGTAATACTTGTAACCTTATTGATAGTTTAAATTGCTTAAATCATATCGAAGTGGCAAATGACTTTCTAAAAGAGTTAAACTTCATTTTCTTGACTTGTAAAAGAGAAATTTACACCCCCTTGAATAATTGTTTCCCTGATGAAGTCTTGATTGGCTGTTTAAATGTGTGTTTCTATGTGTAGCTGCGTCGAATGTATGATTCGTGAGCAGGGTGATTGTCTATTTATATTTGACCGCGTCACATGTATGATTCGCGAGAGGGGTAATAGATGAATCTATGGTTCGCGCTATTCGACCCTCTGCAGTGCACAATTTAAATATTGTTGGATCGGGCCGTGCGACCTCGCCATGATTTGTGCATGCTTGTATTGCTTGTCTTGATATTTATAAATGAGGACATTGCTTTCCCGGATTGAGAATAAATGTATAAACGATGAAAACGGATTTGGAAATTTGCCTATGAATAAAAGAATTTTTTACTTGCTCCATTCTATTGAGTTATAGCCATGTTTATAAAATCCTTGATTTATTGTACAATCGGTATTTTATTATTGGACCACTAGTAAGTGTCGAAGTCGACCTCTCGTCTCTACTTCTTCGAGATTAGGCGGGATACTTACTGAGTACACGTTATTTTCGTACTCATGCTACACTTGCTGTGCATTTTTGTTGCACAGGCACATGTACCTCTAGCGGCCTAATGGGCGTAGCAGCATGGATGATATGGAGACTTAGGTGAGCTGCATTCCTCGAGGCGACCCGCAGCCAGCATAGTCTCTTTCAGTGTATTGTATTTACTTTCTGTCCAAATTTGTATTTCGGACAGTTATTGTACTTTATTTGATTTCCCAGTGATTGCTCATGCACATGTGACACCGGGTTCTGGGATGATTATGAGATTATTTAATATTACTTTGTTAAAGACATCAATATTTATTTAGCGAGATTCATTACTTATTGTTTAATGTATAAAGGAAACAATTTCAAAAATACTAAAACAAGAAATTACTAGTAAATTGGTGTTGGCTTGACTGACAATGGTGTCCGGCGCCATCACGACCTTTAATGGATTTTGGGTCGTGACATTCACCCCGGTCCTGTTTGCATGAGGATTTCTCGACCTTAAAGTCGTCTGCAATTGAGCAGTCCCTAGGGATAAATATTTTCAAGGGAGGCTCGGGGGCCGGCTCGTCGGCAACCACCTCAGGAACAACCGTTTCGAGGGCAACTACTCCAGGAACGACCGCCTCAGTACCGACGTCCGGTTGGGAGGATGAAGAGGCAATTTGTTGAGGAACTAATTTAGATGTTTTAGCCATTTCTATCTGAAAAGATTTGAAAGTTAGAAGAAAGAGGAATAAGTTTGGAGGAAGAAGAGTTGATATAATGAATTGAGGAAAATCTGAGCAAAAACCTGCAAATCACTATGAAAATTCTGAAGAACAAGGATGAAGATATGAAGGTATGAAGAAAGTTGATGATAACTTGAAAGTTCTAGGGTAGAAGATTGTCGGAAAGTAGGAAAAGAACAAGGGATAGAAGATTTTATAGAGAAAGTTCACGTCGCTTCGCATTCGGAGGCAACCAACTGATGGTTGACACGTGTCCGAAGTCAGAACGACGAGACTGACGGGACGTTTCGGCTTCTTCGTCGTTTATGTTATAACGTACGGATGAAATAATTGGAGAACATCTGTCGTATCTTATCATTTCGGCAAACCTGCTCTCTGAGAAACGAGAGGACTATCTGTATACAGGTAAAACCGGAGGTAATGAGCACCCTAATTTTTTGGTGGGGCAAACGAAGTGAGGGAATAATTGCACGTAATTAAAATCGAAGCTGGGAGTCGCCCGTGTCAAAGCCCGGGCAAAACACTTGCCCCCGGAGCCATCGAGACCATGCCCCCAGACCCGATTCGAATAACAAGACCTCGGAGAGCATTTCCAAATGTCCTCACACGATTAATAAATGGCCATGTTATCCGTGCCCGACCAGAAAAAGTACCGTGAAGTCCTCAATGGACTTTTACAATCCAATTTCAAATTGGATTCCACCTACTTCATCAATATTTACATATGTATCCCTTATACATATAAATATTGATCCTGTATATATATATATATATATATATATATATATATATATATATATATATATATATATATATATATATTTTAATCTAGAGATATAACTTAATTTTCTATTTGAAACAGAAAAATTTAATTTGTTCACAATATTAATTATATTCCCTATGCTAGCAAAGAGTATAATAATATTTCACTTGGACTAATAACTTTATTTATTTGACCAATTAAATTCTTTAATTCAATTGTCAAATAATAAGTTAATTAATCCTTTAGCAAAGATCAGAACACTCGTTAGTGTGCGACTCCATAGGTTCAATACTAAACCGATAGTAAATTAATCATATCAATATACTAATTAAGGATGACGTCTAGCAACATTCCTTAATGATCGGATAGAATGAAGTATACAATTTACTCTCAAGAACCAATAGAAGAATAAAGTAATATTTTCTTCTGTCCTTATAGCTCTGAGTCATCCTAGGATATGGTTCAACCGTCAAATTCTAATAGGCGACCAACTATGTGTTAATGTCAAATATAATCGACCATTGAATGGCCTAAGAAACTTCTTTCTTTTTTCATTCAATCGCCCTGGCCAAGTCTTAGTCTGGTCGTTTATAATTCATGACAACATAGATCTTAAACTCATTACCAAGAGTTGACAGATTCCATCTTGATCAATCACTAATTCTACAAGCATTTAATCATACCCAATATCCTTTCAACTATCGCCCTAGGGCCATAGGTATCTAGTATCAAAGCACAATAAAGAACTTGTCAATTACTATGACGATCTCTAGTTAATGGAAACTCTTAAATCACATTTTTCAAGAGAATATCATATTGACAGTTTATGGTAATTCTAACCGGTAGGAATTATCCAATGAGTCGGTTCATTGATCATATCTCCATATGCATCATCTATCTATATAATTTAGTTGATGAGATTAACTAATCTTTATCCCATAAAGACAATCACATAAATATTGATCTAACCGGATTACTAATGTCCAAATTAATAATCCTACAATCAAGAACAAAATTTACATTAAACTGTAAGAGACTTTACTCTCATTATCATGAATTCTATCACAATGAGAAGTCTCAAAATTTAATCAATGACCTTATTCAATTAATCAGGCAATTAATAATAACTATGATAAAAGAATATCAAATGCCATATATTTTTATATCAAATAACGTTCACAAAAATATGTTCAAATCATCAAATATGAGAATGGATCTAGGAATATCCACTATATCCCTAACAATCTCTCACTTGCACTAGAGCCAATCGCTCTTGTACTTCATTCTCAATTTCCACTTGTGCTTGTCAAACTCCTTTGCACTAAGATCTTTAGTGAATTGGTCTGCATCATTTTCCTTTCCTTCAACCTTTTGAATCTCGACGTCTCCACGTTCAATGATTTCTCTTATCAAGTGATACCTTCGCAGAACGTGTTTAGATTTTTGGTATGATCTTGGTTATTTTGCTTGAGCAATGACTCCAATATTGTCACACAACAACAGAACTGCACCTTCTATTGAAGGAACCACACCAAGTTCAATTAAGAACTTTTTTATCCATACAACTTCCTTAGCAGCTTCACTAGCCGCTATATATTCTGATTCAATCACTGAATCAGCTACTGTAGTTTGTTTGGAACTTTTCCAACTCACTGCACCACCATTTAAGGTGAACACATAACCAGAAATAGATTTGTTATCATCTTTATTTGAAGAGAAACTTGCATCAGTATAACCTTCAAGTTTCAACTCGGAATCTCCATAAATGAGGAATTGTTCTTTAGTCCTTCTTAAGTACTTAAGAATGGTCTTCACCACCTTCCAATGTTCCTCACCAGGATTTGTCTGATATCGGCTAGTCACTCCAAGTGCATAAGCCACATCATGACGTGTACATGTCATGGTATACATGGTAGCTCCCACTGCACTAGCGTTGGGATCCTACTCTTTTTTTCATAAATTTTCCTTTGGGGTTTGAGACTAAAAGTTCACATTTAGTTGAAAGGGCGAATCAAATCTATAACTAAAATCCAATTTAATTAAAAAGGGCGAATTGAGAGCATCACTAATCTATTGAGATAGAATAAATATGAGTTGAAAGGGCGAACCAAATCCAATTTAAAAGGACGAAGGATTAAGAATTCTGAAAGTATACAAATTAAAAAAGCATTAATCCTATAACACAAGGATAATAATGTAATTCGTTATTGCCTTCTGGCTTTATTTAATAAGCAAGCGTAGTTTCCATGCGGAAAAAAAAAACAATTTTCTGAATAAATAAAAACGACATCTTAACACCAAGTAAAGTATGTTTCATTTCGCATCTTTTGCAATTACAGTATACACCTACAACCCAATGTCACTCTAATAAGTATTTATGTCCTTCCTAATTTTCTGAGAAAATGAAAGAATGGCAACAATAATTGTACGTAAATTCTTTAACACCGTGGTGCAAAAACATGTTAATAAGAAAGAAAAAAGAAACAGAAGAAACAAGAAAGTGTCTAAAGTTTGATATTGAGTATAAGATTATCCTCTGACTAATCAATGACCAGGACCTTTCCGGCTTGGTCCAGAAACCATTATAAAAGCCATGTCTTTCACTGAACGTTGAGCGTTTTTCTTAGAAGAAACACCAAAAACTGGGACAGTACTGGAATCTTCAGAAATGGTGCTTTTCTTTAACTCTCGTAGCGCTCGGCAATGGACACCACCACTTAGTTGTGCAATGATCATCAAGAGAAAAAGAAACAAAGCCAACGTGAAATATGAAGTTTTTCTAGCAGCCATGATACTGAATCTTGAAAAGGTTCGTTAATTTGTGTGTAAGAAGTGATGACGATGGAGTTGTTTGATTTTGCAACTGCTGTTGTATTTATAATGAGAAAGTATAAGAGAGGGACGGTGAAGAGCTTTTTGAACGGAATTGGATACTTAAAGATATATCACCTTTGACTTAAGAGGAGAGAGACTAGTTTACTTTTTCTTTGTTTGTACATTTCTTTCGGCTAATTTTACTTGGAAGATTGTGAGGCAAGGACCGAGTTGTTGAGGTTGCAAGTTGAAGGCGGAGGCCTTTTTAACTTTATTTGGAGAATGTTGAGTGACTAGTTGGAATGTAGACTTTACACTGATGATGATATCTCATACGTAAATAAGTAGTACTAATATATTATGCATTGAAGAAACTATTTCATTTCACACGAGAACTTTATTGAACAAATTAATAAATGCGTGTGTGCTTTGTTTTTCTACGTACGCGGTCTCTATTGTGTTGGTCATTCCTATTGTATTGGGGGTACAATTTCTTATTAGTACGGAAAATTCCAAAGAGAGGGGCAGACAGCCAATTTTGATGGCAGGTGGCATGACAAGAAAACCTGTGAAAAAGGATAGCCTGTGGAGAGTAGAATGAGATGTAACTTTCGTGGAAAGCTCCTTTTTTATATGCCAAGACGGTGCTCACTGCATACTGGTATTAATTAGTTCTTGTACCTAATTAGAAGTGTAAGCGCCAAATTTTGATTAAGGGATAGTCAGCATATAATATGTGTGCATATAAATTTTTTTTATATGCACAGTGTATTTTATTCGCAAAGGGGTGTTAGTTGACACTCCTTACTATAAGGTGGCTCAGTCAACGGTGCAAACAGTACTACAATTGACGACCTCCAATGAGAACTGGAAAAAAAAAAAAGATAGTTAGAAGTATAAACCAATGCTTTTGGAAGACCAAAAGAATATGTATACATAATAATACAAGGGTATATATATATTGCGGTGTAAAATTTTTTTACACTATATAATGTGATATAAAATGTTGCATCAATTTTTCATGGTATCAGTATCATATTTTATAGACGGCTACCTATAATTATCTTTAGAATTAAATAATTGGATAGCGTAAATCGTAGAATCAATGTATAAAAGGTAAATTCCTTAGACAGTTGTATAGTGATCTTGATTAGATGAAAAGAGTCTAAGGAAATTCTGCAAAAATAATAAATAAATAAATAAATAAAGAAAAAGAACACTTGCTAGTATGAATATAAACTAATCTAAGAGATTGTTTGATGATAATGAATATTTATAAATTTGATCTACTTGGCTTTTGGTTATCTGTGCATATTAAGTTGACATACAGTATGATTTACTTGTGCATAATCACTGAAACAAGCTTATTCTAATTCTTGTTGATAATATTGTTGAATAGAATAAGCACAGTTGACCTTAACTACTTTTTCCTGGAACTGCCTTACTTACCCTAACGTCAGTTCACAATAGCGCTTTGCCTCCCATTAAGGAAATAAATTAAGGTTGTTGAGAGCTTGAGACTTTTTTTCCCGGTGCACATTATATCGTGAGAGTAGAACGCTATATATAAAATTATATGCAGTTAGGTAATGATGTCACCAAAGTAAACATCTAAATTAATTAATTTTCCAAATTCGAACAGATATTAAATTACAAAGAGTTAATTTTAACATGCTTCTATTGAAGAAAGGGGGTTAAACTGAATTATTCAGGCCGACGATTTTCACAAATTAAATTGTTGACAGAACTTGTCAAATAAGAGGAATCTCAACTTTTACCAACTGTTAAGAGTCAAAAGTTTGAACAAAATTATAGTAGCAAAGATAAAGGAGGCGCGGTTTCAACATAACACATTATGACTAGCTGAACATTAGGCAATTTGCTATATTTGTCCCAACATCACCCTACATACTTAGAGTTTTCCAACTAAAATTCAAAGCATGTTTCTTGCCATTGCCTCTACTTGAAATCCCTATTTAGAATTCTAACATAGCGTGCCACCGTTTTTATTCGAACAAATACTCTTATTAACCAATTGGAGTCACATTAAATGGTCAAATTGATGAGGTCGAGTTGAAAAGGAGAAAATAAGTATTAAGCTAGGTGTCACGACCCTAATTCCATATTAGATCGTGATGGCGCCAAACACCGTTGTTAGGCAAGCTAACACTAATCAACTAGTGACTCCTCGTTTAAATAATTAGTGCGTGAAAACCTTTCCTTATTGATAAAGAAATTAGGAGTTTGAAACTTAAGCATAAATAGATGGGAGTAATAAATACGAACTTAAATCACGATAGTAAATCAAAAATGATAAGTCCACCAATGTGTGTGCCAAGACCTGGTATCACAAGTATGTGGGCAATCTAGTAGAATATACAAAACCATACTATCCTACTGTCTGGAAAAGAAATAGACAGGAAAATAAAGACATAGAGAGACTCCACCTGCTGCAGAACGGCTCAAAAGGGCAACTCACCGAAAAGTCTCAAGCTGAGGAGTCCAATCTACGCGCAGGACTGATGGCCAGATGCACCTGCCTCAAAGCCTGTACAATCAAGTATAGAAGTGTAGCGTGAGTACATAAAAATATGTACCTAGTAAGTATCTCGCCTAACCTCGCAGAAGTAGTGACGATGGGTCGACTCCGACACTTACTAGAGCCAACAATATAATAATGTGAAGTTCCAATTCTTAAAGTATAATGTATGTAGATAACAGTCAAGCTCAAACAAGAATAATAACCGAGGAATTTCCTCCATCATATTTAAGAAGGCAAGACACTTTCTTTATTTAAAACAAGTGGCATATCAAGCAATGAAACATACAACTACAAAGAGTTCCCATTCTATCATCACACACAATTACCACCGAGGTCGTTCGGCCCGATCCAACATAAAAGTAAAATGTGCACTGCCGAGGGTCGGACGGCGCGAATCATAGATGCATCTATTCACCCCTTTCGCAAATCATACATGGAGCATAACCCTGCTCGCGAATCATACATGCGACGCGGTCAAACATAATTTCCATCATTTAAATCACGACCCTTCTTTGATTCTTTTTCAAAAATGGAGACAATTCACTTGAAGCCTTTAAATCCTTAGATTTTCCTCAACTAAATTCCTTTCATACAATTAGCACATAAAATCAAATAGTAGTGTCCATAAAGCATGGTGTAAACCTAGAACTACCCGGACATGACAGAAATAGTAGCTACGTATGGACTCTCGTCACTTCGTACGTACGTAGCCCCCACAAATAACCACATATTAATTAAGTTCACCTATGGGGAATTTCCCTCTTACAAGGTCAGAAAAGAGACTCACCTCGTTTCGAGCCTACTTCCAACTCAAGAATGCGCTCAAATCCTCAAATCGGAGCCGCACGATCCAAAACTATTCAAATAGTGTAAAAACTAATCATTATAGGCTTACAAGTTCATATTCTAGCTATTAAAGTGATTATTCACCCCAAAGGTAAGATCACAAAAATTCACCCTCAGGCCCACGTACCCGGATTCCGAAATTTTTTTAAGGAAGTTGTTACCCATAACCTAAGGTCGAGAATATATGATTTTTACTTCATTCCTTAACGAATTTTGTGATTAAATCTTGTTTTAATCAAAAACCTAGGTTTTACTCTAATCCCATGATTTTCACTAATCTTTACATGTTAATCTACCCAAAATCCAAGTATTTAACTCACATATAGCAAGAATTACTTACCTCAAAAAGCTTGGTGAAAAACCCATCTCAAGAAGCTCAAAAATCGCCCAACAATGGTGTGAAATGAGCCAAAAAACGTCTAAGGCCCATATTAATTGAAGGCTATTACATTCAGTAATTTCCGCACCTGCGGTCCTGGGCCGCATCTGCGGATAATGGTCCGCTTCTACGGAACTTCACTGCGCCGGCTGGGGCCACTTCTGTGGAAGGCCAACCACTTCTGTTGTTCCGCTTCTACGGAGAAAGGGAGCATCTGCTATTTCTAGGCTGGCCACCCTTGGCCGCATCTGCGAGTCAAGGCCCGCACCTGCGAGCTCGCATCTGCGGTTATGACAGAAGCTGGGCATTCAGTTCTTGCCCAATATTTCCAAATTGGTCCGAGCCTCGTCCGATTGACGTTCGGGGCCCCCGAGGCCCCGCCCGAACACATCCACAAGTTTGAAATGATAAAACGGACTCGCTCGAGCCTTCGGAACGCCCGAAACAACATTAAAACTAGGAATCACACCCTAAAACCAAATGATTCAAACTTATGAACTTTAAGTTCTTCAATTTACTTCCAATGTGACGAAACACACTTATCTCGGATTGATACCAAATTTTGCGTGCAAGTCTTAAATGACAGTACAGACTATTCCCAGTCTCGGAATCCTGTTTGGACCTCGATATCATCAAAACCTGCTCTAAACAAAATTTAAAGAACTTCTAAAAGCCTTCAAGAACCAACTTTCACTATTATGTGCCAAAACGCTCCCGGGTCATCCAAAACCCAATCCGAACATACGCCCAAGTCCGAAATCATCATACGAACCTATTGGAACCGTCAAATCCGATTTTGATGTCGTTTACTCAAAATGTTGACCGAAGTCAAACTTGGCCTTTCAGGCTAACCTTAAGGAACCAAGTGTTCCGATTTCAACCCAAACTCTTCTAAATCCCGAACTAACCATCCCCACATGTCATAGATCAGTAAAGGCAAGTATGATGAGTCTTATTGAGGGGAACTGGGTTCTAGAAAGCAAAACGACTAGTCGACTCGTTACATTCTCCATCTCTTAAATAAATGTTCGTCCTCGAACGAGTTTAAATTCATACCTGAAGTGCTAAATACGTGTGGATATCTGCTCCGCATGTCCTCCTCGGACTCCCAGGTCGCCTCCTCGATAGGTGGCCTCTCTACTGAACCCTTACCACGGAGATCCTCTTGGATCTCAACTGGTGATCTTGTCTATCAACAATAGCAATTGGCTCCTCCTCATAACCCAAGCTCTCATCTAGCTGGATAGTGCTGAAGTCTAACACATGAGACAAGTCGGCGTGGTACCTCCGGAGCATAGACACTTGAAAAACCGGATGAACTCCCGATAGACTGGGGGGTAAAGCAAGCTCATAAGCAGCCTCCCCAACTCGCCTCAACACCTCAAATGGGCCTATAAACCTGGGGCTCAACTTGCCTTTCTTCCCGAATCTCATAATACCCTTCATCGGTGAGACTTTCAAGAGAACCTTCTCGCTGACCATGAATGATATATCCCGCGCCTTTTGATCCGCATAACTCTTCTTCCTGGACTGTGCTATGCGAAGTCTCTCCCGAATCAACTTTACCTTTTCCAAGGCATCTTTCACCAAGTCAGTACCGTACAACTTAGCCTCGCCAGGCTCAAACCACCCAATAGGAGAACGACATCGCCGACCATATAAAGCCTGAAATGGAGCCATCTCGATGCTAGACTGATAACTGTTGTTGTAAGCAAACTCGGCCAAAGGCAAGAATTGATCCCACTCCCCTCCAAAGTAAATCACACATGCTCTAAGCATGTCCTCCAGAATCTGAACTGTCTGCTCCGAATGTCTATCAGTTTGCGGATGAAATGCGGTGCTAAGATATACACGAGTCCCCAACTCACTCTGTATAGCTCTCCAGAAATGCAAAGTGAACTGAGGGCCCCCATCTGATATGATGGAAACAGGCACATCGTGCAACCGGACTATCTCCCGAATATAAATCTGGGCCAATCTCTCTGAAGTATAGGTAGTCACAACTAGAATGAAGTGTGCCGACTTGGTTAACCTGTTGACAATGGCCCAAATTGCATCAAACTTCCGCAAGGTCCGTGGCAACCCAACTACGAAATCCATAGTAATGCGCTCCCATTTCCACTCAGGTATAGTCATCTGCTGAAGTAGACCATCTGGCCTCTAATGCTTATACTTGACGTGTTGGTAATTTAGGCATCTAGCCGCATACTCCACTATGTCTTTCTTCATTCGCCGCCACCAATAATGCTATCTCAAGTCACGATACATCTTCGTAGCACCTGGATGAATAGAATAACGTGAACTGTGTGCCTCCTCTAGAATCCTCTCCCTCAACCCGTCGACATTGGGAACACATAGGCGACCCTGGAGTCGCAGAACACCATCCTCTCCAATAGAAACCTCCTTGGCACTACCCTGTAGTACCGTCTCTTTGAGAACTGCCAAGTGCGGATCATCAAATTGCAGCCTTGATATTCCCCAATAGTGAAGACTGGGCAACAACACACGCAAGAACTCGAATGGTCTCTGAAATATCCAACCTCATAAGTCGGTTAGCCAAGGACTGAATTTCCAAAGCCAGTGGCCTCTCCTCTGCTGAAATGAATACCAAGCTATCCATACTCTCTGCTTTCCTGCTTAAGGCATCCGCGACCACATATGCTGTAACGACCCGACTGGTCGTTTTGAGCAATTTCGTCCAGTTCGGCAGTTTGAGGTCACAAGTAGCTTCATACTATGTGTATCGACTTGCTTGCGTAGTCCGAGCGTGAAACCGGAAAGCTTTTATGTGAAAATATGAAAAATATAGTAATTTCTAGAGTTAAAATTTGGTTTTTAGTCGACTTTGGTCAACATTTTTGGTAAAGGGACCCGGATCTGTGTTCCGACGATCTCGGAAGGTTCGCGGTAAAATATGAGACTTGGGCGTATGCCCGGAATTGAATTCCGAGGTCCCTAGCCTTAGAAAACAATTTTTGAAGAAAATTGTTGTGCTGGTTTTTAAAGGAAATAAATAAACGAATTAACGTTTGAACTCGTTGGTATCGAGTCCGTATTTTAGTTCCGGAGCCTGGTACAAGTTTGTTATGATATTTAAGTCCTATATGTAAAATTTGGTGAAAATCGGAATTGATTTGACGTGATTTGTACGTCCGGTTGAGAAGTTAGAAAATCATGAGTTTTGAGGTTAAATTCATAGTTTTTGATGTTATTTTGATGATTTGATCACACGATTAAGTCCGTATGATATTTTTAGGCTTGCGTGCATGTTTGGTTTGGAGCCCCGAGGGCTTGGGTGAGTTTCAGATAGGTTTAGGCTATGTTGTGCTTGTTTTAGGATGCTTTATCGTTGTTTCTTCAAGCAAAAATGATACCACATTGAGCAAATGAGATCCAAATTCAGTTATTATTGAACCATTAGATCCGTATCGAAATTACAGAGCGATAAAAAAGGGAATCATCGAATTTGGACATCGTATGAGGAAGTTATGCTCATTTTTGTGTCGGGAAAAACTGCTGCTTCTGGTATGGTCGCAATTGCGAACATAACCATCGCAATTGCGATGCCCAGTTCGCAATTGCGAACTTTTTGTCGCAAATGCGACCTTTTCCAGCCCTTCCATGTTCGCAATTGCGAAGGCTTTCTTCGCTTTTGCGAGGGTTCGCAATCGCAAATGCGACATCTGCAGCTTGTTTTCAGCTGTGTAACTCGAGTTTTGCTCATTTTTCATATTCTTTGAACCCCAACTCGGAGAGTGGGCGATTTTGAGAGAAGATTTTCATACCAATTCATTGGGTAAGTGTCTCTAATCAGTTTCCAACTATATATTGTGATTATATCATAGATTTAACATCAAATTCATGAGAATCTAAAGGAAAATTTGGGGAAAATTGTAGAATCTTTAAAGGTAAAATGATGATTTGAAGGACCAAATGGTATCGGAATTTGATAAATTTTGTATGGGTGAACTCGTAGTGGAATGGGTGTTCGGTTTTTGTAAATTTTGTTGGGTTCCGAGGTGCGGACCCAGGGAGTTTACTTTTGTTGACTTTTTGCAAATTGTGAAAGAACCATAGTTTTGTTAATTGAAATTGTTTTCTCTTGCATTGGTTGATGTATTCAAGTTGTTTTTGGCTAGATTGAGCCGAGCGTTGGTGAATTGGTAAAGGAAAAGCTAAATTGAGTATTGAATTGGCCGGATTGAGGTAAGTATCTTACCTGACCTCGTGTGGGGGACTTCCCCTTAGGATTTGAGTCTTCTATGTTGATTGTAGTCCGTGTACGTGAGGTGACGAGTGCGTGTTCGGACTTATTTGTGGAAAGTTGGCCTTTTAGAATTCTTAGGTCCTTGTATTCACTGAGTATGAAGTTGTTCTTGATATGATTGAGCTTCCATTTACTAGTTTCACCTCTACATGCTTTAATTGGAATTAATTGCTTTATGATTCATTCTTATTGCCTATTTGACTCTTATTTTGCTTAATTGAAAATATTTACCTCTTCTATTGTCATGCTATCTTTCATAACTGCTTATCTTTATTGGAAACCATTTTTATCTCTCCTGTAATTGTTTAGTCTTAATTAAGGTTATGATTATCTTCCTGCTGCTCATCCTTAATTGAAATTGTTGTATATTCTTCGTAATTTGCCCAACCTTAAAAGAAGTTTAGGTATCCTATATTTAGTTGACTTTTCCTTATTTGGAATTATTTGATTCGTGTTAGCTTCCTTGTTGTTGAACTACATATTGTGGGATCGTTGCTTCACATTACTTTCTCCCTTGTTGAGCTGTTCTTATTACGCTTAGTATTCTCTATTGTGGTTATTCCTTGTGAGCTAGTTTTACCGTATCCTTGTGATCGAAAGTTCTTGAGTTGATTTACTTGTCGTGTTCTTGTATATATTGTCATTGTTGCTGTGGTACTTGTTGTGGTGGTGCACGAGATTTCTGCCATGCGGTTGTTGATATTGTGATGCACGAGGTTTCTGCCGTACAGTTATTGTTATGAGGTTGCACGAGGTTTCTATCGTGCTATTGCTACTATTGACTTATTGCACATGTGGTGTGACAAGGCGGGATATGTATATATATATGCTTATATGTGGGTTGCGCATGTGGCGAGACAAGGTGGGAACATTATGATGCACGTGTGGCGAAACAAGACGGGCACTTATTATGTTATTATTTGCACACGTGGTGAGACAAGGTGGGCTATGTCAGGGATTGATTGTGATGATTTGTGATGGCCTGGGGGCATTCTTCTTGTTTGATATTGTGTTGTGGTATGCTTGCCTGTATGAGTTTTATCTCGTGGAAGTTGTGAGAAAATATCTTACGTGCCGTCCGTTCTTTTCCTTATGCTTATTAGCTGGTGGGAACTATGTTAAAGCACTTGCACAAGCATACACGTAGTTTAACACTCCCATTGGATATGAAGTCCTCCTGATATTGCTAAGTATAGATGTACACCCTCGTCTACTTGTCATATATGTGAGAGTAGCTCTAGTTAGTAAGTGAGTTATCAGCATGACCATGAGTTATGATGGGGGCACAAGATGCCAAGTGTTAGGGTTCAGGTATTGGGACCCGTGAGGTGTAAGTTGTCCGAGGTTCATATTTCGTGGAGTTTGTTGGCTAAGACTTGATGTGAACACTGTCGTAGGTTCTGAGTTATTGCTTACCTTTACTGTATTTGTGATTTAGGTTTTGGGTTTGTGATTTCGCTGGCTCTTCTATGTCATTATTACGGTGTTTCCTTTGTCACTTGCTGTTTTTCTTCCATATTGTGATTGTTGTATTATTTACCATATCGTGTAGCCTTTATATATACATCATGTTCTGTTGTTCCTATGCTTTTAGTTGTACAGTTTATTGGACTAGTAGGTGTCTTGACTGTTCCTCGTCACTACTCCATCGAGGTTAGTCCTTATACTTACTAGGCACCGCTGTGGTGTGCTCATGCTAATCTTCTGCACATTTTTTGTGCAGACCCAGGTATTACTCGTTTGTAGCTGCGCGGGCTGTTACTGAGGAGACTCAAGGTAAACCTGCTGCTGTGTTCGCAGGCTTCGGGGTCACCTTCGTATTTTATATTCACACTGTTGTACTTATTTCCATACAGTTGTGTTTAGAAGTTTTAGCGAAACTCTGTAGAGCTTATGACTTGTACTACCAGGTTTTGGGAACGTGTTATTTGTATAAAGATGTCATTTCAGAAGAATATTAGATGTTAATTATTGTTATTTGTTTTTCCGCAAAATGTTAGGCTTACCTAGTCCTTAAGACTAGGTGCCATCACGATACCCAAACGGAGGGAAAGTTGGGTTGTGACAACTTGGTATCAGAGCTCTAAGGTTCATAGGTGCTACGAGTCATAAGAAGGTTTAGTAGAGTCTTGCGGATCGGTACGGAGACGTCTGTACTTATCTTCGAGAGGCTACAGAACTATTAGGATAATCTCACATTGTTCATTCCTTATCGTGCGATATTGATTCAGCTCGAAGCATATAACTTATGTTCCTTTACATCCACTCGTGTTTAATATTACGCTATCGGTGTCCGCTATGCGCCAGTGGTTCGTGATGTTACAGACAGGCTACGAATGAGTCAGGGATGCTCAGGCATTGCCTCGATGTGTTGTCCAGAATGAAGATACAGAGACATTGAGAGACTATTCAGTTGTTCGTATGGAGGCGCAGCGGTTTCCGGCATCTGATTGATGAGTGCGAGCTTTGAAGGTTAGTTTTGTGGATCATCAGACGTTGTTTTCTATGGCTTTGCGCCAAGTGGAAGAGTTCAATAGCGGCATATAGATTGCAGAGTTAGATTAATATCAAATTTGGCCTGAGGTATGTGTATATGTGGTATTAGTGGGTTCCCGGATTTTGTGTGTGACCAAGGTCTGAAATCTTGCACGGGATGATGTTGGGGCTTACAGTGTTTCCGTATCATTAATAGATCTACATATTAGCATCAGGGGGAGTCGGAGGAACAACTTCAGATTCACAGAAGGTCTATTCAGCGTAGGTACCGTGGTTGCGGCAGAACGGGGTGCTTCAGAGGAAATGCAATGGTTTATAAGCTTCTGGGCTACGTGCTTCGTGTTAGGATCACCTGTATTTGGGCCTTTGATTGGGATTATTGCATATCGACTATCTGAAGAAATGGGTCAGCTCCGTGGTGTTGGGTCAGCATAGCGATGAAGTAATTGGTCCTTTGAATAGGAATTCTCTACTGGCATTTGTGGCAGCACTCTTGGATTGGACGGTTTGTGTGACTCAGTTGAGTTAGGGAGGTGCAGTCCTGATGGCTTAGTTACGAGCAGGCGGATCTCGGAGAGTTCTCGGTGGTTTGGCAACGGCTTGAGTTGGCTGTCTACTATGAGCGTAAGGAATATGTGGTACATTGCGGTTTTCTCCTGGATCGGTATTTGGAATTTATAGAGTGTGGCATTGTTGGCTATCATATGTGAGGAGTGTGCATTTTTGGAAAGGACCTTGAGTTTTGGTTTGCGGTTGCGTGGCTAGTAGCATGGTAATTATTGGGTTTTGAGGTTTTCGAGGTTCATGTTTTGTTATGCGGCCAGAAATCCTATATGGGTGCTTCAGCAGAATGATAGGGTGTGAGTGATATATCAGCCATTCAATTTGCGTAGTTGAGTTGGGTACGGAGATCTTGGTATTCCTGAGGTTTGGGGCTAGATGCCCTCATATGGGGACTATTTCCGTTTGCGGATTGTGAAGAAATGTTGAGAATGGGGTAATTAGTAGCATGTATTATCAATATGTTGTTGTGGATCTTTTTGAAGAATATTTATCTAATTGGGAAGGATCATGATTTGGTTGTGGGCTATTTGGAGGATCAGCGAGAATATGTATGTCGTGTCAGATCAAGTTTGTGTGCCTCTGTGAGATTGTCATTTTAGTTATGTGATTAGGCAGAAAGGATATTGTTGGTGCCCCTAGCCTATGTTATGTGCTACTCTTTTATGTTGTGTTAGGCGGTGAGGTTGTATGATTATACCCCACGCGTGTTGTAACTCTGTTCAGGCCTTATGGCGAGGCGGGCGAGATAGCCCTCGTGATGTTGATTTGCTCATTTCACCTTATATGTGCTTGCTTCTCTCATATTTTATTACTTCTATTCATTGTTCCCACAATTTTACTTGTGCGCTCTGCTATGCCTGATATCAATATTTATGTGATCAGTGGACCCGAGCATTTTGGCATGATGAGTATTTGGGAGCGGGCTGCGCGCCGCAACGGATGTTATGTGGGGTACCCTTTCATTGTGTTTATTTGGTGTTGTGTTTTCCCTCTGTGGGACGATTTGATGAAAGACTATACTTTTGTTGTCACACTTGTTAGATAATTCTTATACTTGGCTTTCCCTTATTTGTGTTGCATAATTTAGTTATTGCTGGTTTGGTGTACGAACTGTGTAGTGTGAGAATCTGTGTGGTTCCGTGGTGAGTTGTTAGTTGGGCTGCTTGTACTGGCTGAGATGAGGTTCTTAGACCTGAGATTTGTACTATGGTATTGGGGTCAGGAGTGCTTGGATGTATGTGGTTGTTTCCGCTAAGAGTTGGGTAATGGCCCTTGGCGGGCGAGAGAGTTTCTTGACTTGTTGACTTCATGAGCAACTATGAATATCCGCATGTTTCTTTATCATGGGCAGTGCTGTGGAGGTCCGGAACAAGGTTATTTTCAATGTGAGGTGTATTGCCGGCATCCAGGATGTTATTTGAACAACTATGGTTGTCAGAGGTTATTGCTTCGGGCATTTGAGTTGTGTGGAACAACATGTGATTGTATTTTGGATTTGGAATTTTGGCTCGATTAAGCTTGTTCAGGTTCATGCAGTGTGATGATGTGGGATTCGGGTCCTATGATGAATTTCAGACGTTCAGGTTTGGGTTCTGTCCTAAGGTTATGGACTAAGGATGAGGTGAGACCATCAGTTAAGTTGCATTGTCAATCCTACATAGGTTTGGGTGATGGGGAATCGCCCCGGGTGTATGTATGAGGAGATTATGCAGTGGTTCGATGGCTTTGGAACGACTCCGGGCACGTTCGAGGACGAACGTATGTTTAAGTGGAGGAGGATGTAACGACCCGACCGGTCATTTTGAGCAATTTCGTCCGGTTCGGCATTTGAGGTCAGGAGTAGCTTCATACTATGTGTATCGACTTGCGTGCGCAGTCCGAGCGTGAAATCGGAAAGCTTTTATGTGAAAATATGAAAAATATAGTAATTTCTAGAGTTAAAATTTGGTTTTTAGTTGACTTTGGTCAATATTTTTGGTAAACGGACCCGGATCTGTGTTCCGACGATCCCGGGAGGTCCGCGATAAAATATGGGACTTGGGCGTATGCCCGGAATTGAATTCCGAGGTCCCTAGCCTTAGAAAACCATTTTTGAAGAAAATTATTGTGCTGGTTATTAAAGGAAATAAATAAACGAATTAATGTTTGAACTCGTTGGTATCGGGCCCGTATTTTAGTTCCGGAGCCTGGTACAAGTTTGTTATGATATTTAAGTCCTATCTGTGAAATTTGGTGAGAATCGGAATTGATTTGACGTGATTTGCACGTCCGGTTAAGAAATTAGAAAATCATGAGTTTTGAGGTTAAATTCATAGTTTTTGATGTTATTTTGATGATTTGATCGCACGAGCAAGTCCGTATGATGTTTTTAGACGTACGTGCATGTTTGGTTTCGAGCCCCGAGGGCTTGGGTGAGTTTCAGATAGGTTTAGGCTATGTTGCGCTTGTTTTTGGATGCTTCATCGTCGTTTCTTCAAGAAAAAATGATACCACATTGAGCAAATGAGATACAAATTCAGTTTTTATTGAACGATTATATCCGTATCGAAATTAAGGAGCCATAGCAAAAAGAATCATCGAATTTGGACATCGTATAGGAAGTTATGCTCATTTTTGTGTCGGGAAAAATTGCTGCTTCTGGTATGGTCGCAATTGTGAACATAACTATTGCAATTGCGACGCCCAGTTCGCAATTGCGAACTTTTTGTCGCAAATGCGACCTTTTCCACCCCTTCCTTGTTCGCAATTGCAAAGGCTTTCTTCGCTTTTGCGAGGGTTCGCAATCGCAAATGCGACATCTGCAGCTTGTTTTCTGCTGTGTAACTCGAGTTTTTGCTCATTTTTCATATTCTTTGAACCCTAACTCCGAGAGTGGGCGATTTTGAGAAAAGATTTTCATACCAAATCATTGGGTAAGTGTCTCTAATCAGTTTCCAACTATATATTGTGATTATATCTTAGATTTAACATCAAATTCATGAGTATCTAAAGGAAAATTTGGGGAAAATTGTAGAATCTTTAAAGGTAAAATGATGATTTGAAGGACCAAATGTTATCGGAATTTCATAAATTTTGTATGGGTGAACTCGTAGCGGAATGGGTGTTCGGTTTTTGTAAAATTTGTCGGGTTCCGAGGTGCGGGCCCAGGGAGTTGACTTTTGTTGACTTTTTGCAAATTGTGAAAGAACCATAGTTTTGTTAATTGAAATTGTTTTCTCTTGCATTGGTTGATGTATTCAAGTTGTTCTTGGCTAGATTGAGCCGAGCATTGGTGAATTGGTAAAGGAAAAGCTAAATTGAGTATTGAATTTACCGGATTGAGGTAAGTATCTTGCCTAACCTCGTGTGGGGGACTTCCCCTTAGGATTTGAGTCTTGTATGTTGATTGTAGTCTGTGTACGCGAGGTGACGAGTGTGTGTTCGGACTTATTTGTGGAAAGTTGTCCTTTTAGAGTTCTTAGGTCCTTGTATTCACTGATTATGAAGTTGTTCTTGATATGATTGAGCTTCCATGTACTAGTTTCACCTCTACATGCTTTAATTAGAATTAATTGCTTTATGATTCATTCTTATTGCCTATTTGACTCTTATTTTGCTTAATTGAAGATTTTTACCTCTTCTATTGTCATGCTATCTTTCATAACTGCTTGTCTTTATTGGAAACCATTATTATCTCTCCTGTAATTGTTTAGTCTTAATTGAGGTTATGATTATCTTCCCGCTGCTCATCCTTAATTGAAATTATTTTATATTCTTCGTAATTTGCCCAACCTTAAAAGATGTTTAGGTATCCTATATTTAGTTGACTTTTCCTTATTTGGAATTATTTGATTCGTGTTAGCTTCCTTGTTGTTGAACTACATATTGTGGGATCGTTGCTTCACATTACTTTCTCCCTTGTTGAGCTGTTCTTATTACGCTTAGTATTCTCTATTGCGCTTATTCCTTGTGAGCTAGTTTTACCGTCTCCTTGTGATCGAAAGTTCTCGAGTTGATTTACTTGTCGTGTTCTTGTATATATTTTCATTGTTGATGTGGTATTTGTTGTGGTGGTGCATGAGGTTTCTGCCGTGCGGTTGTTGATATTGTGATGCACGAGGTTTCTGCCGTGCTATTGCTACTATTGACATATTGCACATGCGGCGTGACAAGGCGGGGTATGTATATATATATGCTTATATGTGGGTTGCGCATGTGGCGAGATAAGGTGGAAACATTATGATGCACATGTGGCGAAACAAGGCGGGCACTTATTATGTTATTATTTGCACACGTGGCGAGACAAGGTGGGCTATGTCAGGGATTGATTGTGATGATTTGTGATGGCCTGGGGGCATTCTTCTTATTTGATATTGTGTTGTGGTATGCTTACTTGTATGAGTTTTATCTCGTGGAAGTTGTGAGAAAACATCTTACGTGTCGTCCGTTCTTTTCCTTATGCTTATTAGCTGGTAGGAACTATGTTAAAGCACTTGCACAAGCATACACGTAGTTTAACACTCCCATTGGATATGAAGTCCTCTTGATATTGCTGAGTATAGATGTACACCCTCGTCTACTTGTCATATGTGAGAGTAGCTCTAGTTAGTAAGTGAGTTATCAGCGTGACCATGAGTTATGATGGGGACACAAGAGGCCAAGTGTTAGGGTTCAGGTATTGGGACCCGTGAGCTGTAAGTTGTCCGAGGTTCGATATTTCGTGGAGTTTGTTTGCTAAGACTTGATGTGAACACTGTCGTAGGTTCTGAGTTATTTCTTACCTTTACTGTATTTGTGATTTAGGTTGGGTTTGTCATTTTGCTCGCTCTTCTATGTCATTATTACGGTGTTTCCTTTGTCACTTGCTGTTTTTCTTCCATATTGTGATTGTTGTATTATTTACCATATCGTGTAGCCTTTATATATACATCATGTTCCGTTGTTCCTATGCTTTTAGTTGTACAGTTTATTGGACTAGTAGGTGTCTTGACTGTTCCTCGTCTCTACTCCACCGAGATTAGTCTTGATACTTACTGGGCACTGCTGTGGTGTGCTCATGCTACTCTTCTGCACATTTTTTTGTGCAGACCCAGGTACTATTCGTTTGTAGCTGCACTGGCCGTTGCTGAGGAGACTCAAGGTAAACCTGCTGCTGTGTTCGCAGGCTTCGGAGTTACCTTCTTATTTTATATTCACACTGTTGTACTTATTTCCATACAGTTGTGTTTAGAAGTTTTAGCGAAACTCTGTAGAGCTTATGACTTGTACTACTGGGTTTTGGGAACATGTTATTTGTATTAAGATTTCATTTCAGAAGAATATTAGATGTTAATTATTGTTATTTGTTTTTTCGCAAAATGTTAGGCTTACCTAGTCCATAAGACTAGGTGCCATCACGATACCCAAACGGAAGGAAAGTTGGGTCGTGACATATGCCTAACCCGGATGATAAAGAATGGTGATGTCATAATCCTTCAGTAACTCAAGCCATCTACGCTGCCTCAAATTGAGATCCCTCTGCTTGAACAAATGCTGCAAGCTACGATGATCAGTATAAACCCCACATGACACCCCATATAGATAATGCCTCAATACCTTAAGAGCATGAACAATATCGGCTAACTCTAGGTCGTGCACAAGGTAATTCTTCTCATAAATCTTCAGCTGACGCGAAGCATATGCAATAACTCGCCCCTCCTGTATCAATACACAACCCAAGACGACACGTGAAGCGTCGCAATACACCTAATACATCCCCAAATCGGAGGGCAACACTAGAACCGGTGTTGTAGTCAAAGTTATCTTGAGCTTCTAAAAGCTTGCCTCACAATCATCGGACCAATGGAAGGGAGCACCCTTCTGGGTCAATCTAGTCAAAGGCGCTGCAATGGATGAAAAGCCCATGCACAAACCGGCGATAATAACTTGCTAATCCCAGGAAACTCCTGATCTCAGTCACTGAAGTGGGACGTGGCCAACTCTGAACTGCCTCAATCTTCTTGGGATCCACCTTAATACCCCCCTCCTGATACAACATGCCCCAAGAATGCTACTGACTCTAGCCAAAACTCACACTTGGAGAACTTAGCATATAGCTTCTGCTCTCGCAATGTCTGAAGCATTATTCTCAAATACTGCTCGTGCTCCCCCAGGCTATGTGAGTAGATCAAGATGTCATTAATGAAGACAATAACAAAGGAATCAATATAAGGCATGAACACCCTGTTCATCAAGTCCATAAACGCCGCTGGGGCATTAGTCAAGCCGAATGACATCACTAGAAACTCATAATGACCATATCTAGTACGGAAGGCAGTCTTTGGAACATCAGAGTCCCGAATCTTCAACTGGTGGTACCCCAATCTCAAGTCGATCTTAGAAAATACCCTAGCACCCTGCAACTGGTCAATCAAATTATCGATACGCGGTAACGGGTACTTGTTCTTAATGGTGACTTTGTTCAACTGGCGGTAATCAATGCACGTCCGCATAGTCACATCCTTCTTCTTCACAAATAACACTGGTGCACCCCAAGGTGATACATTGGGTCTCACAAACCCCTTTGCTAACAACTCCTCATGCTGCTCCTTCAACTCTTTCGGAGCCATACGGTACGATGGGATAGATATAGGCTGGATACCTGGAGCCAAATCAATACAGAAATCAATGTCACGATCTGGCGGCATGGCTGGAAGGTCAGAAGGAAATATATCGGCGAACTCCCGGACTACTGGCACTGAATCAATCATCGCGACTCTGCGGTGGTGTCCCAAACATATGCTAGATACGCCAAACACTCCTTCTCGACCAGATGTCAAGCCTTCAGAAAAGAGATAACCCGACTAGATGAACTACCGGAGGAACCCTTCCATTCCAATCTCGGCAACTATGGCATCGCTAAAGTAACAGTCTTGGAATAACGATCAAGGATGGCGTGATATGGAGATAACCAATCCATGCCCAAGATGACCTCAAAGTCGATCATATCAAGTAATAGGAGGTCCGCTCTAGTCTCAAAACCACAGAATGTAACCACACAGGACCGCTAGATCCGATCCACAACCACAAAGTTGCCCACGGGAGTGGACGCATAAAGAGGAGTACCCAAAGACTCACGAGGGACATCCAGGAAGTGAGCAAACAGAGATGACACATATGAATAGGTAGACCCTGGATCAAATAATACTGAAGCATCCCTACCGCAGACAGAAATAATACCTGTGATCACAGCATCTGAGGCCACTGCATCTGGTCTGGCCGAAAAAGCATAGAATCTAGCTGGAGTGTCGGCTGGCTGGCCTCCGCCTGGCTGAACAATAGATGGCTAACCTCCCCCTGCATAGCCTCAACCTCTAGGATGGCCCCTACCAGCCAGTCCCCCACCTCTGGGTGGTCGGGCGGCTAGTGCTGCAATCATGGGCTGATGACCCTACTGTACTGCCTTACCCCGAAGTCTCGGGCAGGTCCTCTTTATGTGACCCAGATCCCACACTCGTAACAACCTCTCGGTATCATAGACTGCTTACACGATGCCTGACCCTGATGGCCTGAATACTCACTAGAAGAACCCTGAATGGCTGGTGGGCGGTATGAACTCTCTAGCATGGCACTGAAATAGGCACCGGAAGAACCCTAATGAACTGGTGGGCGGTAAGAGCTCTCTGGCATAGCGCTGAAATAGGGTCGCGCTGGAACACCTTGAGGAGGTGGTGGTGGGGCTGGATATCTGGGCCTGCTGGGCTAACCCCTCCCAAACTGACCTTTGCCCCTAGCTGGGGAACCTCTAAACTCTCCAGAGAATCGGGTCCCCTTGTCCTGCTGTATCTGCTCTCTACCCCTCTGGCGATAGCCCTCAATCCTCCGAGCAATCTCCACCACTAGCTGATAATCAGTCCTCATCTCAACCTCTCGGGCCGTGCTAGCCCGAATACCGGGGTGCAACCCTACAACAAACGTTCGCACTCTCTCTGCATCCGTAGGGAGTATCATAAGTGCATGGCGAGACAACTCAGAAAATCTCGCCTCATAATCGATCACGGACAACTGACCCTGGTCGAGTTGCTCAAAATGACACCGCAACTCTTCCCTCTCAGAGGGTGGAATATACTTGTCCAAAAGAAGCCGTGTAAATTGATCCCAAGTCATGGGAGGAGAACCTGCTGGTCTGCAAAGAAGGTAAGACTACCACCATCTACGGGCCCTGCCCTCTAACTGGAAGGCGGTGAAACTACTCCATGGGACTCCAATATCCTCACATTATGCAGTCTGTCCCTACACCGATCAATAAAGTCCCGGGGGTCCTCATGCCGCTCACCCCCGAAGATGGGAGGGTGTAGTTTAGTCCATGTGTCCAGTATCTTCTGCGGATTGTCATCCGCAGCTGGTCTAGGCTCAAGTACTGCTGCGGCAACTGGATGGGCTCCTCCCGCGGGTAGTGTACCCGGAGTCTGATACGGCAGTTGCGTGCCCAGGAGACTGAGCAGTAGGGGTTTGTGCTACCCCTCCTTCCTGAGTTGTGGCCGGGTCTGCTTGAAATAAACCAGCCTGAGCCATAGAATCCATGAACCGCAGCATACGACCCTTAACCTCCTGAAAGCTCGGTTCTGCCATGAAATCTGCCGGGGTAGGCTCTACTGCAGGGCACCTCGCCCTGCTCCTCAATAATGGGATCCTCTGCTGTATCCGCCGGTGGTGCTACTAGGGCAGCTCTGGGGTTCCCTCATCCCCTACCTCGGGTCGCTGCCCTCCCCCGGCCTCTGCCTCGACCTCTAGCAATGGAGGGAGCAGCTCCTCCCGATTTGGAACATCTGCCGTACGCGTCCTCACCATCTGTGAGAGAATAGAAGGAGAAAATTTAGTATACCGTCAACTGCATGATAGAAGATG
Organism: Nicotiana attenuata; assembly: GCF_001879085.1. Taxonomy (NCBI): domain Eukaryota; kingdom Viridiplantae; phylum Streptophyta; class Magnoliopsida; order Solanales; family Solanaceae; genus Nicotiana; species Nicotiana attenuata. The sequence goes on along the minus strand of NW_017670914.1, from coordinate 104,386 downwards.
AATAAAGGGTAGTTTCCTAACACCCTATAGCCTCTAGAAGATAAGTACAGACATTCCCGTACCGATCCACAAAACTCTACCTAGTTTGTCCATAACTTGTGAGACCTACGTGAACCTAGTGCTCTAATACCATATTGTCACGACCCAAATTCCATATTAGCCATGATGACGCCAAACACCGTTGTTAGCCAAGCCAACATTAATCAACTAGTGACTCCTCGTTTAAATAATTAGTAGGTGAAAACCTTTCCTTATTGATAAAGAAATTAAGAGTTTGAAACTTAAGCATAAATAGATGGGAGTAATAAATACGAACTTAAATCATGATAATAAACCAAAAATCATAAGTCCAACAATGTGTGTGCCAAGACCTGGTGTCACAAGTATGTGGGCAATCTAGTAGAATATACAAAACCATACTATCCTACTGTCTGGAAAGGAAATAGACAGGAAAATAAAGACATAGAGAGACTCCAGCTGTTGCAGAACGGCTTAAAAGGGCAGCTCATCGGAAAGTCTCAAGCTGAGGAGTCCAATCTACGCGCCGAACTGATGGCCAGATGCACCTGCCTTAAAGCCTGTACAATCAAGTACAGAAGTGTAGTGTGAGTACATAAAATATGTACCCAGTAAGTATCTCGCCTAACCTCGCAGAAGTAGTGACGATGGATCGACTCGGACACTTACTAGGGCCAACAATATAATAATGTGAAGTTCCAATTCTTAAAGTATAATGTATGTATATAACAGTCAAGCTCAAACAAGAACAATAACCGAGGAATTTCCTCCATCATATTTAAGAAGGCAAGACGCTTTCTTTATTTAAAACAAGTGGCATATCAAGCAACGAAACATACAACTACAAAGAGTTCCCATTCTATCATCACACACAATTACCACTGAGGACTTTCGGCCCGATCCAACATAAAAGTAAAATGTGCACTGCCAAGGGTCGAACGACGCAAACCATAGATGCATCTATTCACCCCACTCACGAATCATACATGCAAACGCGGTAAAAGCATAACCCCGCTCGCGAATCATACGTGGGACGTGGTCAAACATAATTTCCATCAATTAAATCACGACCCTTCTTTGATTTTTTTCAAAAACGGAGACAATTCACTTGAAGCCTTTAAATCTTTAGATTTTCCTCAACTTAATTCCTTTCATACAATTAGCACATAAAATCAAATAGTAATTTCCACAAGCATGGTGTAAACCTAGAACTACCCGGACGTGACAGAAATAGTTGCTACGTACGGACTCTCGTCACTTCGTACGTACGTAGCCCCCACAAATAACCACAGATTAATTAAGTTCACCGATGGGGAAATTTCCCTCTTACAAGGTTAGAAAAGAGACTCACCTCGTTTCGAGCCTACTTCCAACTCAAGAATGCGCTCAATTCCTCAAACCGGAGTCGCACGATCAGAAACTATTCAAATAGTGTAAAAACCAACCATTATAGGCTTACAAGTTCATATTCTAGCTATTAAAGTGATTATCCAACCCAAAGGTAAGATTCCTAAAATTCACCCCGGGCCCACGTGCCCAGATTCCGGAAATATTCGAAGGAAGTTGTTACCCATAACCTAAGGATAAAGAATATATGATTTTTACTTCATTCCATAACGAAATCCGTGATTAAATCTTGTTTTTATCAAAAACCTAGGTTTTACTCTAATATCATAATTTTCACTAATTTTTACATGTTAATCTACCTAAAATCCAAGTATTTAACTCACATATAGAAGGAATTACTTACCTCCAAAAGCTTGGTGAAAACCTCTCAAGAAGCTCTAAAATTGCCCAACAATAGTGTGAAATGAGCCAAAAACGTCTAAGGCCCGTATTAAATGAAGGCTACTGCCTTCAGTGATTTTCGCAGCAGTCCTGGGCCGAACCTGCGCCCCCACATCTACGGACAATGGTCCACTTCTGCGGAACTTCACTGGGCCGGCTGGGGCCGCTTCTGCGGAGAAAGGGCCACATCTGTTGTTTCTGGGCTGGCCACCCTTGGCCGCATCTGCGAGTCAAGGCCCGTACGTGCGAGCTCGCGTCTGCGGCTGACCAACCATAGGTGCGTTTATGATAGAAGCTGGGCATTCAGTTCTTGCCCAATATTTCCAACTTGGTCCGAGCCTCGTCTGATTGACCTCGGGGCCCCCGGGGCCCTGCCCGAACACACCCACAAGTTTGAAATGATAAAACGGACTCGCTCGAACCTTCAGAACGCCCGAAACAACATTAAAACTAGGAATCACACCCTAAAACCAATTGATTCAAACTTATGAACTTCAAGTTCTTCAATTTACTTCCAGTGTGACGAAACACACATATACTACTCGGATTGACACCAAATTTTGCGTGCAATCTTAAATGATATTGCGGGACTATTCCTGGTCTCGAAATCCCGTTTGGTTCTCGATATCATCAAAACTCGCTCTAAGCCAAATTTAAAGAACTTCTAAAAACCTTCAAGAACCAACTTTCACTATTATGTGCCAAAATGCTCGCGGGTCATCCAAAATCCAATCCGAACATAGGCCCAAGTCCGAAATCATCATACGAATCTATTGGAACAGTCAAATCCCGATTTAGAGGTCGTTTACTCAAAATGTTGATCGAAGTCAAACTTGGCTTTTCAGGCCAACCTTGAGGAACCAAGTGTTCCGATCTCAACCCAAACTCTTCCAAATCACGAACTAACCATCCCCGCAAGTCATAAATAAGTAAAAGCAAGTACGGAGAGTATTATTTAGGGGAACGGGGATTTTAGAAAGCAAAACGACTAATCGGATCGTTACACTGGGTGAATTAATAATCTATGCCCAGTGCATTGATGAATTGTAGCCTGGACTTTAATTTGACTTGAAATTCAAGACATTATAACCAAGTTCTATGCATCATTGATAATGTGAAAATATTCACATAATCATATCGGTAAAAGCAATTGCAAGTAATCTTACATAATTAGCATTTATTAGCGACATAAAATAAATTGTAAGTAACCATATTAAAATACATTAATATAAACATTCTTTGCACATTACGATCGGGAAAAAGAGATTAACACATCTGTAAACAGAGGTGTCAATGATTCGGTTCGGCCGGTTATTTTATAAAATTTGTACCATATCAATTTTTCGGTTATTCTATTATGTATAGTCAAAATTAGACTTTTCGAAACCGTCCCAATCATGTCGGTTTCACTTCGGTATTGGTATGGTACGGTTAATTTTCGGTATTTTTTTAAATGTCATATAAAATTCACCAATAGAAGTAGAATGCAATAACATGCGTTCTTTTGTAGGATTTAGCAAAACTCTCTAGATATTTTTACTGTTTAAAGGGTGATGAATTAAAAAAAACATGAAAGATGACTAGAATATCCATCAACTATTCGACATCAACGTAGAAGAAATCAAGTAAAAGCAAAGAAAATATAAATCACACGAGGGGAAAGATATTAACCAAGTTGGGACTCAAGAATAAAGTCTATATTAAATATTCAAAAAGATAAATCTAAATTATATGAAAGGAAACATATTCAATACATTGCAGTTTGCTACTCATAATCGCTAGAATACTTTGTGTCTTGCTAACAAAGATACTTGAAATAACTTAGTTTAAGTATAAGTAGCATAATAGGTTTTAGGAATTAGTATTTTGAGTTTAATTACTTGCTGGCTTGTAATAATTTTTTTATTAGTTTTGAACTTACTCTATAAATATATTTTTCGCATGTAAAATTTATTCGGTACGGTTCGGTATTTTTTTCAGTTTTATTTTTATAAAATAAAAACCCTACCCTAATTATCGGTACTTTGATAGATTTATATAAAAACCTACGGTTTCTTTAAAAGAAACCTAAAAATAGGTTCGGTGCGGTACGGTTCGGTCGGTTTAGTCGGTTTTACAAATATCTATTTGACACCCCTACATGTAGCGCACGTTAACGAAGTACAAAAACATAGTTATCAAATTAAATCTTTCTAAAACAAGACTAATATAAATATTCATCGAGTAGTACACGTATTAACATGTTATGTTAACATAGTGCTCTTGTATATACAGGTATTGTTCAATATGTAACCCATTTATTTAACTAATAAGTTGACTGTTTAGTCTTGATATTATCAGGGGCGGATTTACATGGACCCAAGCGGTGTTACGGAACACCGCTTCGTCGAATTTTTTTATTATTTATATACATAAAAATTATAAGTAAAACAGAAATACAAGATAAAACCATTAAAAGTGGCACCACTTGCAACAAAACAACTTAGTAGTCTAGTGGTTGATAGCTTTATGTTTGTTGTGCGAGGTCTTGGGTTCGAATTCCCTTGGCTCCATAAAATATTTTTTGACTGTTACAGGCCTCTTACTAGAAATAGTGACACCGCTATCATCATATAAGGATTAAGAAAGAGTTTTATGAGATTTCTTCATTCTTCAATGTTGGAAAAATTATAATAATCAAAATATGGTATTTTCATTTACACAGTTAACATAAGAAAAGCAAAGTTAATCGGACAACATTGGTTAAGAAGCACTAAATTAAGTCTAAACTCATAATATCGTGATTTCAATTGTAAGTTCTTGATCATCGAATGGTCCCAAAGGGAAAGTCAAAAGTATGATTCACAAAATGTTTGCATGCACTTTAACATGATTAGAAGCAATATCATGTTTTGAATTAGTATAGACCACCTATGAATAGGCCAAAAAAAACTAAAAAACTAAAAAACTAATTGAAAGTAATTGACGATTACATACTGATGTGTCNTTCAATACATTGCAGTTTGCTACTCATAATCGCTAGAATACTTTGTGTCTTGCTAACAAAGATACTTGAAATAACTTAGTTTAAGTATAAGTAGCATAATAGGTTTTAGGAATTAGTATTTTGAGTTTAATTACTTGCTGGCTTGTAATAATTTTTTTATTAGTTTTAAACTTACTCTATAAATATATTTTTCGCATGTAAAATTTATTCGGCACGGTTCGGTATTTTTTCAGTTTATTTTTATAAAATAAAAAACCTACCCTAATTATCGGTACGGTTATAAATTTATATAAATACCTACGGTTTCTTTAAAAGAAACCTAAAAAGCGGTTCGGTACGGTTCGATTCGATCGGTTTAGTCGGTTTTCAAATATCCATTGACACCCCTATCTGTAAGTTGATGGGGTCGCTTAGTTGAATTGTGGCATTAGCTATCCCACCTTCAATATACCATCATTTGATATAAAATTTATAACGATATTATTAGCTAATATTTATAATCAAACTTACAATCTCAAATTTTATCCTCTGATCCCCACAGTGTATAGAAAAATTTAACTCCATTTTGCCCCAAGAGCCAAAATGCCAATTAAAGAATTTCTACAACAAGCATACATTGGGAACTTGAAAAAAGATGATTAATTATAACTTATTATAGTCGAAAAATTTTACGAAATTCTTTTGCATTGTAATATACATTCCTGGGGAAATTTTTGGAAAAAGAAAGACGACGACAAAGTAATACTCCATGGCCGTAAAGAGTTGGTGTAAGTGTAACTTGCTCCAGTATTTTATTTGGGCACTCAACCCCCTTTACCAAAGTCAACAAATTCCGTTAATGTTTGATGATAAGCTCTATTTTAAGAAAACTGTCAATTTTAGAATTTGACTATTCTCTCCTCCAACCACCTAGCTTCCCCTAGTTACACGAAAAGTAAACACTTAAACCGGATGGCTATTTAGGTAAAGATCCCTTGAATTAATCAAATACTATGTTAGTTATAAGGAAACTTTAAAATCAAGGGTAAAGTTGAACTGATCATCACAGAAAGGTCAATTAATGATCACTAGAGGACCAATTAATACTGGTTAGCAATGTCAATGCAATGATAAACGTGTTATGACCGAAAAAATTAAGTGTCATGCGGTAGCTAGCAAAACAAATCTTGAACGACGATAAATCATACAACAAGAGAAATCTACCAAAAGAGACACAAACATTTAACGTGGTTCGGTCAACTGACCTACGTCCACAACGGAGATGAACAATCCACTATAATAAAAAGAGAGTACAAAATATCGAGAGAACAACCTCACGAAGAGGCAAACACAAGTGACACACTAACACTTGTCCCGCAAAGTTCTCCCCCTAACAAGACTCTCAAGCCCCCTATAGCTACATTGTGGATGCTACTGAATGAGAAGGAAGGATCCTCAATTAATAGAAGTCCAAACCTTTTCCTACAAGAAAAAGGACTAGCCAAATATATGAGATTTGTAATTTCCTTCTACAAGAAGGAAAACCCAATTAAGGTAATTATATTGCCCTTTCCTTCAAGAGATAGGAAAACCAAATATGGTAAGAAAAATATGGCAAACACCTAACAATTCTCCCCCTTGGCCTGAATTTCTGACAAAATAAACTTGATCCACCTTCTTCACATAGCCTTCAACAGGTCGCATCTCCAGATCTCCGCCACAAAGTTTGTCTCAACGTGCGTAGTACTCCGGTCAAATTTCTCAGACGAAAAATCACGATTATCGTCAAATATGTTGCAGCTAGAACTGAACACGCCAAGATGAACCTGTCTTGAACCTTGCTTGAAGCTGGCTCTGATACCACTTGTTATGACCGAAAAAATTAGGTGTCATGCGGTAGCTAGCAAAGCAAATCTTGAACGACGATAAATCATACAACAAAGAAAAATCTACCAAAGGAGACACAAACATTTAACGTGCTTCGGTCAACTGACCTACGTCCACAACGGAGATGAACAATCCACTATAATAAAAAAAGAGTACAAAATATCGAGAGAACAACCCCACGAAGAGGCAAACACAAGTGACACACTAACACTTGTCCCGTAAAGTTCTCCCCCTGACAAGACTCTCAAGCCCCCATGGCTACATTGTGGATGCTACTGAATGAGAAGGAAGGATCCTCATTTTATAGAAGTCCAAACCTTTTCCTACAAGAAAAAGGACTAGCCAAATATAGGAGATTTGTAATTTCCTTCTACAAGAAGGAAAACCCAATTAAGGTAATTATATTGCCCTTTCCTTTAAGAGATAGGAAAACCAAATATGGTAAGAAAATTATGGCAAACATCTAACAAAACGAAATTGACTCCCATCGCAACCCTAGTTAAGTTTTACTCACATCAGGGGTAGAGGCGCATCTAGGATTAGAAGTCTATGATTTCGGCATTCTATCCTTTTTAAGTTAACAAATTGTAAATTAATAACTTATACATATTAAATAAAAAATAGAAGACAAATACAGATATTGGACCGAAGTCACTGGGTTCGACGAACTCGTACCTACAAGGCTAGCTAGCTTCCCCCTGATCAGTGAGAAAAAAAAAAGGAAAAGTTTTTCAGGATACTTGTGTGGGTTAACAGAAAACATTGATTGATTTTTTATTTTATTTTTAATTATACAGTCAAAAAATATGATCAAATTGATGCTAACATTTTCCATCCAACTCGTGAACCTTCACATCCCAAGATTACGATCTCATTTTTTTCCTACTTGCGAAGCACGAGGGTGACTAATCAGACTGTTCTTACTTATATAATATAATACCATAGTCTCTTTTTTCGGGTGCGATGTGCATCACATGTACCTCTAACGAACTCCTCCTTATATCCAACTGGGGGTTTTGTAAATTATTTCCATGTTGGAAGTATTATATATTTAATTTCTTTAGAGTACCGCCAATGAAATCGTTATTCTCTATCGAATCTGCCATACTATTATACGAGTACTATATATTATCAACTACTAAATCCCACTATCACGGAACGAGAATGTTAATATTCATTCTTTAAACTTTGGATTTTCTCCATTTCGTCATTTCCAATCTGGCCCTGCTAAAATTATGTTATTTTCTCGTAGAATAAAAACGATGATCTTATCAATAAAAGTTTGCGCATTTAATCTTTAGATGAAGTAGTACAAAATCTTTATTAAATCGTTTTTAATAATCTTATATATCCAATGTGAGAAAATATATGATATATGTAGGCATTTGGACGATAGTTTTGACTGCAAATTCTTAGGAATAATACCACAATTTTACTATATTAGGATATCCATCTGGGCCAATCTGTGCTTAAATGTTACTTCCAATTTTATAGGACACATGACAAGATCTCTGATATTTTTTGCTGGTATAACCACTATCAATCAAAATTCAGAAGATAGCGGATAGGTAAATTGCCATAATAATCCTTTTGGAAAGGATATTATAGAATCAACTATTAGCTTAAACGAGTGAGTGAAAACTCTCATTTTTTAGGTGAGACGTTTTATGTTATTTTCCTTTACATGTGGCATATACTTGAAGTATATTTGGCTTCTAATATTTTTTAATCGTTCTTTTTGGGTAAAGAGTGTAGAGATAATTAGTTTCTGTACACTGATACAGTACTGTAAATGTTTTATATCATCAGATTACAATGATCTGCTATAATAGGTAAATCCCTATAAATATATTAAACAACATGCTACAATCGATTAAAAATACTATAAATGGTCGGTGCATCTAAGTTAAATCTAAAAAAGGCAAAGATCATGACTTTTAGCCCGCGGCTGAAACTATTTACATCGGGTAACCGAAAAATGTATGTATGTATTTATATATATGTGTGTATATATAGGCTATTATTTTGAGAGCGATTATAAAATGTCATTTCTCATCTAAAAGTATATCAGTATCATATGTCGTCAGACACGTACGATCTTGATTAGCGGGATTATTTTGTTTTGAAAATGCTGCAAATAAATTTTGCAAAGTATATACCTATAGATTAGAATATGACTGGCTAGAGAGTTAATAAAAAGAATATTACGTACGTATTAATTCTGCTTACTGGGATTTGTTTGAGAGAATTCCGAGAAATCTGCATGGAAGTCAAAGTGCCTGATCACACGACCTAGCTGGTGAATATGGTGATCCCTCTATAAAACACCAACATCTCTTCGTACAAGCATAACAGGGTTAGTTTCAAGAAGATCAAAGCAAAAGACAGAAGTAAATCATGAAACAACATCTTAGAATAATCCTAGTAATTCTTGTCCTTGTATCCTCCCTCCAACTCCAAGTTCATGGTTCGAGGAAACTTAAAGACAACTGCCATCATCTTTCTTTGCCACCAAATAATGCTGATCAAGGAAAACACAGCATCTCAAAATGGTTTAATCAGAATCAAAATAACTCTATTTCTTCTTCATCCCTTGATGATACCATGACAAATCAAGCATATTCTGGTCCTAGTCGGGCAGGATGTGGTCATTAGTTAGTTTTCCTTTGGTTTACTGTTTTATAGTCTTTAAACATCATGTTGTTCGATTTATTTTTTTCTTTCACTTTCAATTCATTTTCCTATACAAATTCTTGAAATGAAACTCCGATTTGTTTGTCTTGGCTATTGCACAAGATTGCAAAGCTTGTATACAAGATTGCAAAGCTTGTATGCGAGTGAAGCGTTAATTAGTGACATCTTCTTGTTAATTAAGTCGTTTCAATTAATGATTTTTTTTCCAATTTAGTATGTTGATCAAAATGTATCGCACTTTAATTGTTAAATAATGTGTTCATGGTAAACCAAAGAATATATGTTGTTTTAGGTACCCGAAGCGGACAAGCGGTGCAAAAGAATTCACAGTTTGAATCTTATTGTCCAACTGGATTTTTCATACTCCTTGTTAAGTATGTGGGAAATACTTTCTTTTTTTCTACGAGTTATCTATCTCTGGATTTACAAATTTTCTCATAGCATCAACTTTTAAGCAAATAATATTTTTATATTATACTTCTTTATAATTATTGACTTTCTGCTTGGAATCAAGTACCAGTCTAACTGTCTAAGGAATACAATCAAACCAGCCTCGTTTGTTCCGGTATTTTTTGGCTTTTATAGCGAATGAGTGTTATACACCTATAACATCATTTGATGTTTAAATATTTTTTGGCTGTTATAGATAAAACTTATTCAAAAATCAACTATTTTTTTATATTTTATTTTAGTGTTACATATATATGATAGGTAAGAAAATTCTTCAAATTTAAAATCTCAATATTTCAGTAGGTATATATTGAAGAAAGTTAATACAGTATTAACTAAACGTACAAAGATATAATCTCTAAGGCACAAATTTTAAAGCTAGTAGGATAAGAAATTCTTTCAAGATTGATGGAAGAACTTTGTAATTGTAGTTGTTTCATCTGATTTTGGGATGAATTACAATTGAATAGAACCCCTCTATTTATAGGAAAAAAGTGACTTAGCCACAAATTAAGAAACTCTAAAATCTCTCTAAAACATAAGCATTCACATAAATAAAATACTATTTATATCAAACATAAAATGATTGGAGAGTAGACAAACATCAAGTGTTAAGGTGTGATTTTCTGAAGCGATTTCCTAAGATATTGTTCTGGCCATTATTTAACCGTTGTTTACCTCGAAAACACGAATAACAATTAAATTTGATTTGTGGTTTTAAAGATACGTGATTAAATTCAATACCAATTAATAATCAGGGAATATAAAGTAAAAGTAAAAGAAGTGAATCAAACCAATGTTACTCAGCGGCAATGACCTCGAGTAGTAACCTCGAGGTGGGTTAAGAGCAATAAGGATGATGGGGCAAGAAAAGTAAAGCAAGAGCAGTAGAGCTAAAAGACAATTCTGATGAACAGTAGGCAAAAGCAGAGAGTATATTCTTTTCTCAATAATTAGATGATGTTACAAATGACTGGGGTCCCCTTTATATAATAGGGGAATCCTAAATATGGAATATTTCTAGGGAATATTCCTTGATACAGCTATCTAACCGCCTAGTACGGAATCGTACAATCATATTCCGGGATTTGCGCCATGATCTTGGGGACGTGGCAGGAATCTAGCCCATTCTATTACAAGTCCATAACGGTACTATTCTGGGGTCGAGCATACACGACCCTGACAACTGTTGTGCTCTGTTTCGAACTCGAATCTGGTCCACCGGGCTCGAACTCGACCTTGCCCGGACTTGGGCCTAGGATGGACCTTCGAGCCTATAAATCGGAGACCTCTAATTTTAACCGTATACAGATAGTCCCCGCGTTTCTTAGAGTAGGTCGATAAGAAACGAATTGATCTTCGATGCCTTGATGCTGATGCCAATCCCGTGATGTCAGCGGCTGAAGTAACTGAAAGGTTGCTTTTTGTGCGGTTCCCAAAGTCATTAATTGGAGGCGACTGACGGTCGGCTTTTTGACTTCCTCATTACGCTTAAATGACCTCTATAAATATATCAACTTCATAATCTCACAAACTTTATTCTCATATTGTTCTCAAAGTCTCATTAACTCTTTCAACTTCCCTGAATTCTCCATTCTCTTTTATTTGGTCTTACTTCATCATCAACCTTCTCTATTTTCTTGAATTTCTGCATTACAATGGCTAAGACATCTAAATCGGTTCCTCAAAAAGAAAAAGCTTCTTCATCTTCTCGACCGACCATGAGTAAAGCGGTAGTGCCTCCTCGTATTGAGGAGTGCATTTCTCCGCCGTGTGAAATAACATCTGATTTCAAGATTGAGAAACCTGTATCGACACCAGGCCGATGCGAGCCCATGTCTCAATACGTCTGTTTGATAATCGAGGACGAGCTCGAGCAAGTAAAGAAGGCATGCAAGTGGGAAAACAAAGACGTAGTGATCCCGTCCCTCGAGGAGGATATCACTACATATAAAGCAGGGCACTTAAGTGTGTATACCTACCCATTCACGCCGGGCCCTACAATTCCAGCTCAGGGTCCCATAGATCCAGTTATTCTTGACTTTTGCCAACGATACCAAGTGACGCTTGGCTAGATCTACCCTTCTTTCTGGCGAATCGTTCATTTGATCAGATTCTTTTCGAGTCAGGTCGAAGGGATGCCTTTCACCCTCGACCATCTGATTAGACTGTATAGTCCTCGACTTTATCGAGGTGGCTTGATAAAAATGCAACGTCGATCCTTGAAATCTCTCTTCCCCGGTATCGATGAGGACAAAGACCGAGGGTGGATGAGCGATTTATCCGAGTCAGGACCTCCGACATGATTCCTGCTGATTGGATGTCGTTACCCGAGAAGTGGAACATGAAACGTAAGTACATGTTTGTCGATGATTATATTATGCCCTGCTTTCTTTTCTTTTTCTTAACTTTATCTTTTCCCTTGGTCTAACCCCTTTCTGATGGCGCAGCTACTGCTTGGTTTCGTGGTGTGGTCCCAAACCTTGAAGGCTGGCTCTGAAAACTGACTTCCACTTCCTCGTATTCGGAGCGTTGTTGGCGAGATTTGGCCAAGGGCCGATGGGAGGCTAAAAATTATGGTGAGTTCTCTTGTTTGTTAGCTTGTACTTTTTTAGTGGAATACTTACTTCATTTTTGTGCAGGTCTCGGAGACGCCGTTGCTATGCAGCCGGCCCGAGCTGGTGAAGAAGAGATCCTGAAGCCTTCCAAGGAAAAGAAAAGAAAAAGGGAGTCGCTTGCAAATCCCTTGAAGCCCAAGAAATGTGCGGCTCAAATGTCCAAGGCCGATACGGTGGCCTTATCTCCGGAAATGGCCCAACGCCTTTGGGATCAGGAGGAAGAAGAAGATGACGACTGCCTGCTGGTAGCTCGTAAAAGAGGAAACACCGGTGCTTCAAAGTTTGTCGAACCGGTGGTGGTTGATATGGTTCATTCTAGAGCCAAAGAGATATCCGGTGGGAGTTCAAGCAAAGTCCCCGAGCCATCGGGCAGCAAAAAGGTACCTCATCTAGGAGGCCATTTAGAGGGCGAGGGCGAGGGGCCCGGTCCCGAACCCCTTCAAATAGAAGAGAATGCCCCGAGTGGATCACTTGGGGTAATCAATGTAGATGACTCACCGGCTGGTCCCGAGTTCTCCGAGGGGCAAATCCTAGATGCTCAGAACATGAGATATTCTGAAGTGGGGGCGAGCCACGAAGGGCATGACATCTTTTGAGAATGCCTCGCAGGGATTGAAGATGGCCCCGACCCAGATGCTTCTTTCATCTTCGATGAGGCTCATCGGCTCTTGAAACAAGTGAGTTTTTTGTCCTTTAGAATTATGCCTGCGCTTTGTCCTTGCTGTTCTGAGTCTAACTTTTTCCCTTTTTGTAAAGGCTGTGGTGCTCCATAAAAGGGCATTTTCCAAGTCTCGAGCTGATCTTGATCGATGTGAGGCCGAGCTTAAGAAGATCTCGAAAGAGATGGACAGTCTTTAAACCCTCTATGTCAAGAAAGAGGAGGAGATCAGCAATCTTCGGGCCGAACTGACAAAGGCTTGCCAAGAACGAAACGAGCTTACCGAAATGGTAATATTCCCTCTAAGGTTTTATTAGGGATTTGCCCGCTCGGTCTTCTAACATTTTTACCTTGAAGTTTCAACAAATGGGCGAGCTGGTGGAGCAGCTTCGAGATGAGCTCAAGGTGAAGGAGGCTGAAACCTGGGGTGGAGGCAAGGTATGGAAACTCTCGCCTCCGAGAAAGAAACCCTTCGAGAGCAGCTGGCTTCACTCGAATTCCAGTTTCAAAGCATGAAGGAGGAGAGCCTGACTCGGGGCCGCAAAATCGAGGAGCTTAAAGCTAAATTTGCTATTGAGCTGGCCAAGGCCAAATCTGATGTTGAGGCAATTACGTCTTCGTACTGAGCCGACGCTGAAGCAGCTAATGCCCGGGCAAAGGAGATCTCCGTTGCGGCCGAAGTTAAGTTATCATGTGCCCTTGACCATGCTAGGCGACAGTCCTGAAGGGAAACCCTCGAGGAGGTACATGCTCGTGGCTTCGATCTCTCAGCCAATATTGAAAGGGCGAAGACTTTGGAAGAAGAGGCTGCTTCTACTTTGCTTTCCGATGAGGATGATTCGGCCAGTGGCTCCAAGAGTAGAGGAGACGAAGATGAGGTCCCCGAGGGCGAGGCTCTCGAAGTTGCTGCTCCTGAAGATGCATCTGCCGAAGATGTGGCCCCGAAGTAGTTTTAGGTTTCCTTTTTTTTCGTGTTTTTCGGTGCAAGTATCCGTTGTGTAAATATCTTTTGTAATCATCTTCTGGGAATACAAAAAGACCTTTTTATCTCATTGTTGAGTTTTATTTTGTTCTCACTTGTGTAATATAGTTCAAATGATCATTTCGAGTATTGGTTTAGGCCCATAACATAATAAACCCTTGGGTTTTTATTGATAAATATAATACCCCTTAAGGTTTCGTTAATCCTTGAGCTAAGTTTGATTTGACATGAGCTTGAGATGTCAGGACTCTTGAGTCCAAGTTGAGTGAGTGCAGGGTCTCGAACTCTATGTATTTCGGACCTTAGGCTCTTTTAGATCGACCCTTAGGCTCTTTAAACTGGCCCTTAGGCTCTTATATATTGGGCCAATTCGGCCTCTAGGATGGCTATATAATTTTTTCCTCTTTTCGGCTAAAAGACTTAGTGAAAATTTTAATCATGCCTTAACATTTGTTTTTGTACCCATTGGTTTTTTTAGAGGTTCGATGGATCGGAACCTTATTAATAGTTTGTTTGTGTAAACATAATCGAATACCTCTTGAGGTTTTTCCGAAGGCTGATGTTATCGAAGCCTTTAGTTTACTCGGGGGCTGAATTTATCGAAGCCCTTTTGCTTTTGTTAAGGGTAGCCTGATTTAATCAGTTTTTTCAAAGTGTTTGAAGGCCTTTAATTTATGGCGGAAGTCGGACGTCTCCGAGCTGCATTATTTTAGTCGTAGCCTTTTATATGACCGTAGTCTTTAATATGGCCGTAGCCTTTAATATTGCCGTAGCCTTTAATTTGGCCGTAGCCTTTGGGTGTGTCTCTTGGACTTATTCCCTGATTTTCGAACTTTTTCAAAAAGTTAGTCCCCGAGTATATTGGCCTTGGCCTTTGTTTCGGGGAAATGCCTCTTTGAGGTCTTATGAGTTCGAGTTTTCGATGGCTCGGGCGAGTTGGCTGTCGATGACAGTCCCCGAGTATCTCGGGGTTATATTCGTGCTTTGGCCCTTGAGCCGTTTCCCGTAGGATTGTAAGTGTAGAGCTATTATAATAGTAGACTTCTTTGAGACACAAAGTGTTTTTGATATAAATAGGAAGCTTCTTCAAGTAATTGATACATGCGTACATGTTTTCGCTGTCGGGGCTCGACTATTCTATATGGACACGGTTCGTTTGACAGTTTGGCCCATTACAAAATTTTCCTATCGAGGCCCCCTTAGGCGTGGAGTATCTTCCTCGAAAATATGACCTCCGAGGGTGATGCCCCCCCAGTATTCGAGGTTGATTGAAAAGAAGCCTTAATTACTGTTGAGTTCTCCTTAGGTAGCATATAGTTGTTGCCTCGTTAAAAACCTTGTCGGTAAAACCCGTTTGGGACAAAATCTGATCTAAAAAAAGAGTGCAACGCATGCTTTAAAACCTAAGGCCTTCATGCAGAGAGTGTGTCTTCGATAGCTTCGATCGAGGATCTGTAATGAGTTATTTTAAACTCAAATAGACACAAGGATAAAGCATACCTTAGCAGTAGTACCGTTTGAGTAATGATATGTTCCAATTGTTTGGTAGTTATTCACCTTCCATTGTGCCAAGTTTGTTGGATCCTTTGCCGACAACCCCGAGGACTCGGTACGGTCCTTTCCAATTTGGGCCTAGTTTCCCTTCATTTGGGTCTCGAGTATAGAGGGTAACTTACCGTAGAACTAAGTCCCCAATTCCGAAGTGTCGAAGATTGGTCTTTCTATTGTAGTATTTTTCAATCCTTTGCTTTTGCGCGGCCACTCGAACAAGTGCTGCTTCTCGTTTTTCATATAGTAGCTCGAGGCTAGCATTCATGGCCGCGTGATTTGACTCTTCCGAAGCATGTTGAAACCTGGTGCTGGGCTCTCCGACTTCAACAGGGATGAGGGCCTCGGAGCCATAAACTAAAGAGAACGGAGTAGCTCCCGTGCTAGACTTTGATGTTGTTCGATATGCCCATAGGACTTCAGGTAGAACTTCTCTCCATTTTCCCTTCGCATTGTCCAACCTCTTCTTTAGGTTTTGAATTATGGTTTTGTTCGTGGACTCGGCCTGTCCATTTCCAGTTGGATGATATGGTGTCGATAAAATCCTCTTTATTTTGTGGACCTCGAGGAACTCCGTCACCTTGCTGACGATGAATTGTTTTCCATTGTCACATACAATCTTGGCAGGTATCCCGATTCGGCATATGATGTGGTCCCATATGAAGTCAATAACTTCTTTTTCTCGGACCTTCTCGTAGGCCTGTGCTTCCACCCACTTAGAAAAATAATCAGTCATAAATAAAATAAACTTAGCTTTACCTGGGGCCGTTGGTAGAGGGCCGACTATATTCCATTCCCCATTTCATGAAAGGCCATGAGGATAAGACCGAATGTAGTTGTTCTCCGGGCTGATGGATCATCGGTGCAAATCGTTAACACTTATCACATTTTTTGACAAATTCCTTGGAATCTTTTTCCATGCTATCCAAGTAGTAACCTGCTCTGATGATTTTGCGAACCAAAGATTCGGCGCCGGAATGATTCTCACAAGTGCCTTCGTGGATCTCTCGAAGAACATAATCGGTGTCCCCGGCCGCAATCATACCGCCAATCGCCCATCGAACGTTCTTCTGTATAATGTTCCATCCTTATCTAATGCAAACCTAGCAGCTTTGGTTCGTAGGACCCTCGATTCTTTATGGTCTGATGAGAGTTTTCCATTCTTCAGATAGTCGATATACTTATTCCTCCAGTCCCACATTAAACTTGTTGAGTTTATCTTGGCATGACCCTCCTCAATCATAGACTTCGATAACTGAACGACAGTCCCCGGGATGATGTCGTCTTTTTCGACCGAGGATCCCAGATTAGCAAGTGCATCGGCCTCACTATTTTGTTCCCGAGGCACATGATCCAGCGTCCACTCCTTGAAGCGGTGCAAAGTTACCTTTAGTTTATCCAAGTACCGTTGCATTCTATCCTCTCGAACTTCGAAGCTTTTGTTTACTTGATTTGCCACCAATAAAGAATCACACTTAGCTTTGATGACTTCTGCTCCCAAGGTTTTAGCTAGCTCGAGACCTGCAATCATGGCCTGATACTCTGCCTCGCTGTTGATTTATCTAGAAGTTTTAATAGATTGTCTAATGGTATCACCCATGGGTGGCTTCAAAACTGTGCCAAGTCTGGACCCTTTCACATTCGAGGCACCGTCTGCGAAAAGAGTCCGTACCCCCGATGATGTACCCGAACTTAGCAGGAGTTCTTTCTCCACTTCGGGTATGAGAGTCGGTGTAAAATCGGCCACGAAGTCAGCCAGGATTTGAGACTTGATGGTCGTTCGAGGTTGATATTCGATATCGTACCCGCTAAGTTCGACGACCCATTTGGCCAATCGGCCCGATAACTCGGGATAATGCAAAACATTTCGAAGAGGGTAAGTGGTTAATACATATATAGGATGACATTGAAAGTATGGTTTGGCTTTCGAGATGCGCTTATTAGAGCAAGTGGTAATTTTTCTAAGTGAGGGTACCTTGTTTCAGCATCTCCTAGAGTTCGGCTCACGTAATAAACAGGAAATTGCGTACCTTCCTCTTCTCGAACTAGTACCCCACGTACCGCTATCTCCGACAGAGCCAAATATACGTAAAGTTTTTCGTCTGCCTTCGGGGTATGAAGCAAAGGTGGGATCAATAAGTATCGCTTTAGTTCCTCCAGGGCTCGTTGGCATTCTGGGGTCCATGCAAAATCCTTTTTCTTTTTGAGCAAGGAGAAAAAACGATGACTTCGATCGGACGACCTCGAAATGAACCGACCCAAAGCAGCTATTCGTCATGTTAGCCTTTGCACGGCCTTCACGCTATCCACGATTGTGATATCCTCGATGGCCTTGATCTTATCGGGGTTGATCTCGATACCCCGATTAGACTCCATGAAGCCGAGGAACTTACTCGAGCCGACTCCTAAGGCACACTTCTCCGGGTTAAGCTTCATGTTGTATTTCCTCAAGATTTCGAATGTTTCCTGCAAATAAGCTAAATGGTTCTCTACACGCAGGGACTTAACCAACATATCATCAATATAAACTTCCATTGTTTTACCTATTTTTTCTTCGAACATTTTGTTAACTAGGCGTTGGTATGTAGCTCTTGCATTTTTAAGCCCGAAGGGCATTACGTTGTAACAACAAATGCCAAATTTAGTAATAAATGAAGTCTTTTCCTGGTCCTCCGGGTTCATCTGAATTTGATTGTACCCAGAGTAGGCATCGAGAAAAGTTAAGGTCTCGTGGCCAGCCGTGGCATCGATCATTCGATCAATGTTTGGCAATGGGAAAGAATCTTTCAGACATGCTTTGTTCAAGTCCTTATAGCCTACTCACATTCTAAGCTTGTTTCCTTTTTTAGGAACTACCACTACGTTGGCTAACCACTTGGGGTACTTTACCTCCCGAATGGATCCTATTTTAAGAAGTTTGGTTACCTCGTCTTTTATGAAGGCATGTTTTACCTCGGACTGAGGCCTCCTTTTTTGCTTCACCGGTTTGAACCTGGGATCGGTGCTTAGCCGATGTGTGGTGATTTCCGGTGGAATCCCAGTCATATCTAAATGGGACCAAGCAAAGCAATCCTTATTATCAATAAGAAATTGAATGAGTTTTTCCTGAGTTCGGGGGTCAGTCCCGTTCCCAGGTATACCTTTCTCTCGGGCAAGTATTCGATAAGTATGACCTGCTCCAGTTCCTCGACAGTTGACTTGGTTGCATCGGACACTTCGGGAACGACGAAGGTTCGAGGAGTAAGGAGATCCTCTTCTTCGTCTTCGATTACCTGTTGTTCCGACTCCATCGAGGCTGGGGGTTGTGATTTCTATTTAGCAGCCTGCTTACCTTTGATGCTCGATTTCTCCGATATCAAGGGCTCTGGTATCGGCACCACTTCCTCGATTGCAAACATCTCTTTTGCAGCATGTTGCTCTTCGTAGATTGTTTTCACTCCTTCCTCTGTTGGGAATTTCATCATCTGGTGAAGAGTTGAAGGTACTGCCCTCATATTGTGTATCCATGGTCTCCCAATGAGTGCGTTATACCTCATGTCCCCTTCGATGACATGGAATCTAGTGTCTTGTATGGTCCCAGCTACGTTTACTGGCAAGATAATATCCGCCTTTGTTGTTTTGCTTGCCATGTTGAAGCCATTCAGAACCCGGGATGCAGGTACAATCTGATCTTGTTGGCCGAGTCGTTCCACGACCCTCGATCTGATTATGTTTGCTGAGCTACCTGGATCGACTAAAACACGTTTAACTTGAATTTTATCAAAAGGATAGAGATTACCAGTGCGTCATTGTGAGGCTGAGATATGCCTTCTGCTTCCTCATCACAGAATGATAAGACGTCCTCGGGCACATAGCTCCGGGACCGTTTTTCTCTTGTGATTGATACTTTGTGCGTTTGAATACAGGCTGTTGAGGGACATCGACTCCACCAATGATCATGTGGAGTACATGTTGTGGTTCTTCTTGCTCATTTTTCCTTGCATCTCTCTCCCTGAAGTGATTCTTAGCCCGATCACTTAGGAATTCTCGAAGGTGGCCCTCGTTGAACAACCGAGCCACTTCTTCCCTTAGCTGCCTGCAATCTTCTGTTCTATGACCATGTGTGCCATGATACTTACACATCAAATTCGGGTTCCTTTGAGAGGTATCGGTCTGTATAGGCCTGGGCCACTTAGTGTCTTTGATTCTTCCAATAGTCGACACAATCCCTGATGCATCTACGCTGAAGTTATACTCCGATAATCGAGGTTCCTCTGTGGGATCGGTATGCTTATCGAATCCGCCTTTACTCATGAGTCCCCGAAAACTTTGACCTCGATCGTCTCTCCGATCGTTCCGATGAGCGTTCCGACCTGAACCGTTGTTCCTTCGATCGACATACGGTTGATACCGTTCCCTGTTTGATCTCGATTCCCTGTTCGTATCCCTCGGGGGCTTGACTGCGAACCTGTTAGGATGAACCGAACTCGAGGGGGCTCCCAACTGATCGTCCTCGACCCTGATTTTTTATTGGTAACGGTTGTGCACATCCGACCACGTCACAGCTGGATATTCGATCAAGTTCTGCTTTAATTGTCGAGATGCAATCGAGCTCCATTCGTTCAAACCCTGCATAAAGGCCTGTACTATCCAGTCATCGAAGACCGATGGCAATTCCATTCTTTCCATCTGAAACCTGGACACGAACTCCCTTAATATCTCGTCGTCCCTTTGTTTTATCTTGAAGATGTCTAATTTCCTCGTGGCCACCTTTATGGCCCCAGAATGTGCTTTCACGAAGGCGTCTGTTAACATAGCAAATGAGTCAATAGAGTTAGGAGGTAAGTTGTGATACCAAATCATGGCTCCTTTCGACAATGTTTCTCCGAACGTTTTCAACAAGACTGATTCAATCTTGGCGTCATTCAAATCATTTCCTTTGATCCCGCAAGTGTATGAAGTAATATGCTCGTTGGGGTCGGTTGTTCCGTTATATTTGGGTATATCGGGCATGCGAAACTTCTTATGAATAGGCATCGGGGCCGCACTTTGAGGGAAGGGTTTTTGTATGAATTTGTTGGCATCTAATCCTTTCAAAACTGGAGGTGCCCCCGGTATCTGGTCTACACGGGAGTTATAGGTCTCTACCTTTTTATCGTTGTCTTCGATTTTCTTTTCCCCGGACTCGATCCTCTTAGTGATCTCTTCGAGCATCTTCATAATCGTAGGGTCAGTCCCCGAGCCACTTTCATCGGGCCTTTCTAGCACTGGCTCAGTACGTCGATTGTTTTCATGTTCAGCTACACTCGGAGTCTTATTTTGACTTTGAAGTTGAGCAATGGTGATCTGTTGAGCTTGCAACATTTCAAATATCACTTGGAGGTTGATTCCTCCATTACCCACGCCTTGTGTTCCTTGGCCACCAGGTCGGGCTTCCCTGCTTGCACTCCCTACGGGGTCTGTACCTAAATCCGCGTTTAGCGCAATATGAGAACTAACATCAACTGGTTCCATGTTTGGCACTTCCCCAGGGTTTACTGGTAGTACACCGACCCCTACATTGTTGTTTTCACTAAGACCTCGTTGTCATGAACAGGTGCATTTTGTGAGCTAGACATGTTTCAGCCTGAGAATCAAAAATTCTTGACAAGAAAAAGTGTAAAAATAACAAGTGTAATAAGAATCAGTAAAGAAACTATCACTATTATCTTTAGCCCCACGGTAGGCGCCAAACTGTTTACCTCGAAAATACGAGTAACAATTAAATTTGATTTGTGGTTTTAAAGATACGTGATTAGATTCAATACCAATTAATAATCAGGGAATATAAAGTAAAAGTGAAAGAAGTAAGTGAATCAAAACAATGTAACTCAGCAGCAACGACCTCGAGATTAGTGACCTCGAGGTGGGTTAAGAGCAATAAGGATGATGAGGCAAGAAAAGTAAGGTAAGAGCAGTAGAGCTAAAAGACAATTCTGATGAACAGTAGGCAAAAGCAGAGAGTATATTCTTTTCTCAATGATTAGATGATATTACAAATGATTGGGGTCCCCTTTATATAATAGGGGAATCCTAAATATGGAATATTTCTATTTACAATAGGGAATATTCCTGATACAGCTGTCTAACCGCCTAGTACGGAATCGTACAATCATATTCCGGGATTTGCGCTATGATCCTGGGGACGTGGCAGGAATCTAGCCCATTCTGTTACAAGTCCATAACGGTACTATTCCGGCAGCTGTTGTGCTCTGTCTTCGAACTCAAATCTGGTCCACCAGAATCGAACTCGACCTTGCCCAGACTTGGGCCCAGGATGGACCTTCGAGCCTATAAATCGGAGATCTCTGGATTTAACCGTATACAACCGTCCTAACCTATCCTTCTAGCTAGTTGTTTGCTGTTTTTACTAAATAAACACTAATATGACTTTATATTCTTTCTTATTATCTTTTATGGTATGAAAGAGATACAAGGATTTGGTAAGATTAAGATCTCAGGTAAATATTAAGTGTGTTTAACTATGTAAGTACTATAAAAGAGTTTGACTTGTGAGTATTGTTACTAAGTTCTAAGGTATAATTTCTCCTTTTATCATATTTCTGCCGGCCGTTGCCGTAAATATTTATCACAAAAACAAAAAGAAAATACCTTCCGTTTTTCTCTCCTTTTTTCATCCTTTTACATAAATTACATAAACTAAGCATTTTCATTTCACAATTACATACAAATTTAAATGTCAAAGCATCTTTTAATGTTTATTTTAATCATTTGTTACTCGAGACTAACTGGCCCAGCTAATTCGAAATTGCGGCACTTAAGAAAAATGAATAAATCGGCCAAATATTCTCTATTCTCAAAGCTCGACTCGACATCTGTAGATAAAAATGAAATGACTTTATTCATTTCACTACGCTCCTTAGTTATTGTTAAAAGCTAAAAGCGACTAACTGATATAAAAGGAGTGTATAGAGTCATTTATAAAAATAAGTGTTTAAAAGGGAGATATGCAATGTCACGACCAAAAATCAACCGTCGTGATGGCGCATATCGTGGAACTAGGCCAGCCACTACTCAACTTCTCAATACAGTAAAAATTTTAAAAATAAAGATGGAAGCAATTAATATTTAAGAAAAGCCGTTTTGAAAACAAAAATAATCCGAAATACGATAAAATCTATCCAAAAAATCGGGGCGTCACAGAGTACATGAGCATCTATTCTAGAATACAGTCTTTTACAATATCTAAGAAATAAGAACCGAAATACAGATAGAGATAATGAAGGAGGGTCAAGGCCTGCGAACGCCATGCAGTTACCTTGATAGTCTCCGAAATCTGACTCTTCAATCAGTAGCCGCCGTGACCATAGACACCTGGATCTGCACATGAGGTGCAGAGTGTAACGTGAGTACAACTAACTTAGTAAGTAACAAGTCCAACCTTTGGACTGAAAGGTAGTGATGAACTCAATCGGTATAGTTAAAAATAAAAATAACAGTGCAGCAACGTAGGCATGCTTTCAAGTTAAATAGATTGTTCAAAAAAGTGAAATAGATCAAATCCGAACAATGTAAAGAATATAACTCTTCTACTTCTACCTGCCAATGCACATGCTGTATGTGATACACCATGCTACAGCCTCATGTGCTCACGCTCTCAAATGCTCAACAACTCGGTACTGTATATGGCCCATAAGGCCCAGGGAAGATCCATCCCGGAATATATACATCATTGACCATCAGTCACCTAGTATCGAGGAAGGACAATCTGGCCCGTGGAGAAGATCCATCTCCATGTATCAAATGCTTCGGACAAGATCCATGTCCAGGGAAGATCTATCCCTCAATAATATCAACTGCGCTCATTGGGGGGTATGTACGGACTCCGGAGGGGCTCCTATAGCCAAAGCACTATCATAATCAGTATAACCGCTGCGGCGTGCAGCCCGATCCCATAACTATCACTCATAATCAGGCTCTCAGCCTCGCTCAGTCATCAATCTCTCCAGTCTCATCACGGGCTCACAATGTTATGAAACTAGACCGACAACAATGATATGATGTATCAATAAATAACAACTGAGACTGAGATATGATATGAATGCATGATATGACTGAGTATGAAATATCAATAAAATCAGTGAGATGAGAGCAAGAAACGACCACTATGGGTCACAACAGTATCGGCATAAAGCCTAAACATGATATCTAGCATGATTGACAGCTCGATTACTTTATCACATGGTGAAAACATGGATATCAACAAAATAGGGCCACTATACAGTGCCATGGATTCGACCAGGTCATAATTCTCACAGTGCACGCTCGCACGCCTAACACTTGGCATGTGCGTCACCTCAATACCAATCACATAACACATAATTCGGGGTTTTGAACCCACAGAACCAAGTTTGAAAGTGTTTATTACCTCAATCCGGGAAAAACTCTACTCCAAAATGCCTTTGCCTCTCAAATCGGTCTCCAAACGTCCCGAATCATGCCACAAGCAGTACAATAAAATCAATATAGGCTAAAGGAATCAATTTCACAAGAAAAATACGAAATTATAGCCAAAAATCTGTAATCGGCTCAAACCCGGCCCCTGGGCCCACATCTCGAAATCCGACAAAAGTCACAAAAGCCCAAAGCCAATTCACTCACGATTCTAACCATACCAAATTTACTCAAATCCGATAACTAAATCCCATTTAAAACCTCAAAAATCCAACTCAAGAACTTTCCTCATTTTTCCAAATTTTTCCAGCCCAAATCACAGATTAGATGATGGAATCAAAGACATAATCATGGAATTTCACCAAAATTAGATTGGAATCACTTACTCCAAACACCCACGAAAGAATCTCCCCAAAAATCGCCTTCTACCTATAACGACCCGGCCGGTCGTTTTAAGAATTAGCACCCCGATCCCCTGTTAACTGCTTTCCCCGTGTCTTTTTCTGCTATTGTGATTTGCCGGGATGGTTCATGGTGAGTTTCGGAGTATTATGGGACACTTAGTCCCCAAATGAGAGTTTAAGTCTTAAAATTTGGACCGTAGTCGGAACAATGTGAAGACGGCTTCGAAATGGAATTCCGTCAATTTTGTTAGCTCCGTTGGGTGATTTCGAGATTAGGGGAGTGTCCAGATTGTGTTTTGGAGGTCCGTAGCTTATGTAGGCTTGAAATGGCGAAAGTTAAATTTTTGGAGTTTCGGGCCGATAGTGGAATCTTTTATATCAGGATCGGAACCGATTCCGGAAGTAGGGATAGGTCCCTAGTGGTGATCATGACTTGTGTGCAAAATTTGGAGTCAATCGGACATGGTTTGGTTGGTTTCGGCATCGGTTGTAGAATTTTGGAAATTCAAGTTCATTAGGTTTGGATTGGAGGGTGATTCGTGGTTTTTTCATTTTTTGATGTGATTTGAGGGCTCAACTAAGTTCGTATAATTTTTTAGGATTGGTTGGTATGTTTGGTTGAGGTCCCGGGGGCCTCGGGTGAGTTTCAGATGCTTAACGAATTTGGTTTGGAACTTAGGCATTGCTGAAGATTTGCTGCACCTGATATAATCGCACCTGCGGATGAGGGACGGCAGGTGTGGAGCCGCAAAAGTGGCTAGGAAGCCGCAGATGTGGAATTTGTCTTGGGCATCAGGAACAGTAGATGCGGCTGGGGCATTGCAGATGCGGGACCGCAGATGCGGCCCCAGCCCAGATAAGTGACCTTCGCACCTGCGATGATTTTTCCGCAGGTGCGGGACCGCAGATGCGGCCCAGTGACCGCAGAAGCGGAAATCGCTGGGCAAAAAAGAGGATTTCGAGGGTTTGAAACTTCATAACACCAAATTCGATTTTTAGCTCGGGAGAAGGCAATTTTGTGAGGGTTTTGAAGAGGAAGTCAGTGGGTAACGATTCTTAGCCCTATTTTGTTTATATTTCATCAATCTATAGTAATTTTCTCCATCTAATCAAGGAATTTGAGTGGAAGTAATGGGAATTTGGGGGAAAAGTTCCCCAATCGAATTTTCGGGTTTTGATCGGGTTTTAGGCGTCGGAATTGAATAATTTTTTGATGAGTGATATCGTGAGTGAATGGGTGTTCTAAATTGGTAACTTTACCCGATTCCGAGACGTGGGCCCGGGGAGGATTTTTTGGGCGTTTTTCTATTTTCTTACCCTAGCTTTGATTTCATTAGTTAAATTAGTTAATTGTAGTTATATTTGCATTATGCAATTGGTTTAATTAGATTTGGGCCATTCGGAGTCGGATACTCGTGGCAAGAGCGTGATATCGGGTTGATTTGAGCGGTTCGAGGTAAGTGGCTTGCCTAAACTTGTGTTGGGGAACTTCGCCTTAGGATGTTTAATATTATTTGATGTGTGAGTGCCGTGTACGTGAGGTGACGAGTACTTACACAGGCTATTGTTGTAAAAATACCATTTTTCCTCCTTAGTCATAAACTGTTTTACCTTATTAGACTGCACTACTATGTTTAATTGCTGAGATTAGATTAGGAAAGCATGCCTACATGTTTTAACTGCCTATTTGATTTTTGTGCGACATGCTTAGGTGGACCCCTCTTTCCCTCGATTGTGTTTAGTCTAAACTGTATGATTTGATGTCGTACCTGCCATTTATCTTGAGCTGCATATTTACTTTGGGACTACGGACGTATTCCGGGAGATCCCCCTGCCTTGCATATTTATTTTGGGACTACGGACGTATTCCGGGAGATCCCCCCTATACTGTATAATCATTTCAGAACCTATGGGACGATATCCCGGGAGATTTTCCTGTTGTGTTTACCTTGTTCTGAGCCGAGGGATCCCTTAACTGTTAAAATTTATGCATTTCTTTAATTGTTTTAGCGTAAACTCTATTTATATCTCTTACTGCTTAATTTATTATATATACTCCAGTAGGGCCCTGACCTGACCTCGTCACTACTTGATCGAGGTTTGGCTTGGCACTTACTGGGTACCATTGCGGTGTACTCATGCCCTTTCCTGCACATATTTTCGTGTGCAGATCCAGGTACGAGCTATCAGCCTCGAGGTTAGTGCGTGCTTGTTGATTCCAAGAAACTTCAAGGTATTTCTGCCCGCGTCCGCAGATCCTCGGAGTCCCCTTCTATTCCCTCCTAGAGATTTCCTTTTTGTTTATCTTCAAACTTTTGTATAGAGCTACATTGATTATAGAAGCTTGTGACTTAGGGATATTCCGGGTCTTGGGAGATTATTTTGTATATGCCGAGAGGTACTATCCTTGTTGTTGATATGCTGTTTTAACTTTTATAGAAGTGTTTTCTTTAAATTTTTCCGTAATATTAGGCTTACCTAGTCGTAAAGACTAGGTGCCATCACGACATCTTCGGAAGGGTTAAATTGGGTCATGACAAGTTGGTATCAGAGCTCTAGGTCCATAGGAGTCGTGAGTCACAAGCCGGTTTGCTAGAGTCTCGCGGATCGGTACGGAGACGTCCGTACTTATCTTCGGGAGGCTATTGAACTGTTAAGAATAATCATACTTGTTTGATTTGCTTGTCGTGCAAGTTATTGACATCAAAAATCCTAAAATTCTGTTCTATTCTTTCTCATAGATGGTGAGGACCCGTACCTGGAGGACCGACGACCAAGCACCCGAGCCCCCAGCCAGAGCCGCAAGAGGCCGGGGTCGGGGTAGAGGACGACCACGCGATGCAGCCTGAGCACCTGCAAGAGCTGCCACAGAGGAGCCCCCAGTGGCTCCAGCTGGAGGGCCGGTCCCTCCAGGAGACTTTAGCTCAGTTCATGACCATGTTCAGCACTTTAGCTCAGGATGGACTACTTCTGATAGCTCCCGCTACGTCTCAGGCCGAGGGAGGGGCAGAGACTCCCGCAGCCCGCACTCCTGAGCAGAGGGTCCAGGTTGATCAGGCCCCAGAGTATATTCCTATGCCCCCAGTGGCTCCGGTTCAGCATGAGACCAGGGTAGCTGCTTCTAAGGCAGAGCAACTCAGACTTGAGAGGTACAAGAAGTACCACCCACCTACCTTCAGCGGACTAGCTTTTGATGACACTCTGGGTTTTATTGAAGAATGCCATCGTATTCTCCGCACTATGGGCATTGTGGAGACGAGTGGGGTTTCCTTCACCGCTTTCCAGCTGAGGGGATGGCATATCAATGGTGGCGTGCCTATGAGTTGAGTAGTCCGAACGAAGCGGCCTCACTCACTTGGACTCAGTTTTTAGAGATATTTTTGCGTGAGTATGTCCCTCAGAGCCTCAGGGATGCTTGGCGCGCAGAGTTTGAGCAGCTGTGCCAGGGTGCTATGACTGTGTCGGAGTCCGCAGTCCGTTTTAGTGAGTTAGCTCGTCATGCACCGGCTTTGGTTGCCACCGTCAGAGAGAGGGTTCGTCGCTTCATCGAGGGACTCCACCCCAGTATTCGGACAAGTATGGCCAGGGAGTTGGATATGGACATTACTTATCAGTAGGCAGTGAGTATTGCCAGGAGAGTGGAGGGCATGCTTTCCTAGGACAGAGAAGAGAGAGAGGCCAAGATGTCTCGAGAGACTGGTCATTATTCAGGATCCCTTGCACCAGCAGCACGCTATGGTAGCGGTTTTGTGAGTCGCCCTGTTCATTCAGCTCTGCCAGCAGCCAGTGGTGTTCCAGCTCCTCCTAGACCTCAGGAGCCCTATTATGCACCGCCAGTATCCAGTATGCCTCCTGCTCAAGGTACTATTATCAGCCAAACCAGCAGGCCAGGTCCGAGTCAGTCTCAACCACCGCGTCCTCCGAGGGGTTGCTTTGAGTGTGGTGACACTCGTCACATGGTTAGAGAATGCCCTAGAACCAGGAGGGGTGCACCTCCACAGACTTATCAGCCTCCACGTGCTCCACCGGGTCCTCCGGCCATTCTTCCAGCCCCAGCTGCTGCTCCACCTTCTCAAGCAGCTCGAGGTGGAGGTGGGGGAGGTCGAGGCCGCCCTAGAGGGGGAGGCCAGGCCAAATACTATGCCCTTCCATCCCGTTTAGAGGCCGTCGCTTTAGACTCAGTCATCACAGGTATCGTCCCTATCTGTCATAGGGATGCATCGGTATCATTTGACCCAGGCTCTACATATTCATATGTGTCTTCTTATATTGCTCCACCTTTGGGGATATCTCGGGATTCTTTGAGCTCCCCTGTTTATGTTTCCACTCCTGTGGGAGATTCTCTTGTTGTGGACCGCGTTTATCGGTCGTGTTTGATTACTCTTAGTGGTTTTGAGACCATAGCCGATTTATTATTGCTCAGCATGGTAGATTTTGATGTTATCTTGGGCATGGACTGGTTGTCACCCCATTATGTTATTCTTGATTGTCACGCCAAGACCGTGACACTGGCTATGCCAGGTTTACCGCGAGTATAGTGAGGGGTACTTTAGATTACACTCCCAGTAGAGTTATCTCATTTCTTAAAGCTCAGCGAATGGTTGAGAAGGGGTGTGACGCGTATCTAACTTATGTGAGAGATGTCAGTATTGATACCCCTACAGTTGATTCTGTCCCAGTAGTGCGGGATTTCCCTGATGTGTTCCCAGCTGATCTTCCGGCCATGCCGCCCAACAGAGACATTGATTTTGGTATTGATTTGTTGCTGGGAACTCAGCCCATCTCTATTCCTCCTTATCGTATAGCCCCTCCTAAGTTGAAGGAGTTGAAGGAACAGTTACAGGAATTGCTTGATAAGGGCTTTATTCAGCCTAGTGTGTCACCTTGGGGTGCTCCTATCTTGTTTGTGAAGAAAAAGGATTGTTCTATGCATATGTGCATTGATTATAGCCAGTTGAACAAAGTTACATTGAAGAACCGGTATCCTTTGCCTCGTATTGATGACCTGTTTGATCAGTTACATGGTGCTCGAGTGTTTTCTAAGATTGACTTGCGTTCAGGTTATCATCAGTTGAAGATTCGGGAGCCAGATATCCTGAAGACTGCTTTCAAGACTCGGTATGGTCATTACGAGTTCCTTGTTATGTCATTTGGGCTGACCAAAGCCCCAGCAACATTTATGCATTTGATGCACAGTGTATTCCGGCCATATCTTGACTCGTTCGTCATTATCTTTATTGATGACATTCTGGTGTACTCCCGGAGTCGGGAAGATCATGAGCAGCACCTGAGGACAGTGCTTCAGACCTTGAGAGAAAAGAAATTATATGCAAAGTTCTCGAAACGTGAGTTCTGGTTCGATTCAGTGGCATTCATGGGCCACGTAGAGTCTTGTGATGGGATCAAGGTAGATCCGAAGAAGGTAGAGGCAGTGCAAAGTTGGCCTAAACCGTGATCAACTACGGAAATCCGCAGTTTCCTTGCGTTGGCGGGGTACTACCGTCACTTTGTAGAGGGATTTTCATCTACTGCAGCACCTATGACCAGACTGACCCAGAGTGTGCTCCGTTCAGGTGGACCGAGGAGTGTGAGGAGAGCTTTCAGAAGCTCAAGATAGCTTTGACTACAGCCCCAGTATTAGTATTGCCTACAGGTTCAGGGTCTTACACTATCTATTGTGATGCGTCGAGGATTAGCCTTGGAGCGGTATTGATGCAGCACGGTAGGGTGATTGCCTACGCGTCTAGACAGTTGAAGGTACATGAGAAGAATTATCTTGTTCATGATCTCGAGTTAGCAGCTAAAGTTCACGCCTTGAAGATCTGGCGTGATTATTTGTACGGTGTTCCTTGTGAGATCTACAGTGATCACCGGAGTTTACAACACTTGTTCAAGCAGAAGGACCTTATTTTACTTCAGCGGAGGTGGTTGGAGCTTTTTAAAGACTATGACATCACTATATTGTACCACCCGGGGAAGGCCAATGTAGTGGCCGATGCCTTGAGTCGCCGGGCGGAGAGTTTGGCATATCTTGTGGTAGCTGAGAGGCCCTTAGCCTTGGATGTTCAGGCCTTAGCCAGTCAGTTTGTGAGATTGGACATTTCAGAGCCTAGCCGGGTATTAGCTTGTATGGTTGCTCGGTCTTCTCTTTATGACCGTATCAGGGAGCGCCAGTTTGATGATCCCCACCTTCTAGTTCTTCAGGACAAGGTAACGAGGTGATGCTAGAGATGTGACTATCAGTGATGATGGCGTGATGAGGATGCAGGGCTGGATCTGTGTGCCCGATGTGGATGGGCTTCGAGAATTGATTCTTGAGGAGGCTCACAGCTCGCGGTACTTCATTCATCCGGGTGCCGCGAAAATGTACCAGGATTTGAGGCAGCACTATTGGTGGAGGAGGATGAAGAAGGACATAGTTGGGTTTGCGGCCAAGTGTCTCAATTACCAGCAGGCTAAATATGAGCATCAGAGACCGGGTGGATTGCTTCAGAGGTTAGAGATCCCAGAGTGGAAGTGGGAGCGGATCACCATGGACTTTGTAGTTAGGCTTCCGCGGACTTTGAGGAAGTACGATGCTATTTGGGTGATCGTGGATCGGCTGACCAAATCAGCTCATTATATTCTAGTGTTGACTACGTACTCTTCAGAGAGATTGGCTGAGATTTATATCAGGGTGATCGTCTGCCATCGCGGTATTCCAGTATCTATCATTTCAGATAGAGGTACACAGTTCACATCACGGTTCTGGAGAGCCGTACAGCAGGAGTTGGGTACTAGGGTGGAGCTGAGCACAACCTTTCACCCTCAAACGGACGGATAGTCTGAGTGCACAATTCAGATTCTTGAGGATATTCTCCGTGCTTGTGTGATGGAGTTCGGAGGGTTATAGGACCAATCCTTGCCACTTGCAGAGTTCAGCTACAACAACAGTTACCAGTCTAGCATCCAGATGGCACCGTACGAGGCTTTGTATGGTAGGCGATGTCGGTCCCCAGTGGGATGGTTTGAGTCGGGCGAGGCCCGATTGTTGGGTATAGATTTGGTCCAGGATGCCCTGGATAAGGTGAAGGCGATTCAGGAGAGACTTCTCGCAGCCTAGTCCAGGCAGAAGAGCTATGCAGACCGGAAGGTTCGTAATTTGGCATTTATGGTTGGAGAGCGGGTCTTGCTTCGGGTATCACCTATGAAGGGCATCATGAGATTCGGGAAGAAGGGCAAGCTGAGCCCGAGGTTCATTGGTTCTTTGAGGTATTGCGGCGTGTTAGGGAGGTTGCTTATGAGCTTGCCTTGCCTCCCAGCCTAGCAGGAGTCCATCCGGTATTCCACGTTTCCATGCTCCGGAAGTATCACGGTGATCCGACTCATGTATTGGATTTCAGCTCAGTCTAGTTGGACAAGGATCTATCTTATGTTGAGGAGCCAGTGGCCATTTTGGACAGGCTGGTCAGGAAGCTCAGGTCAAAGAATATTGCTTCAGTAAAGGTCCAGTGGAGGGGTCAGCCGGTCGAGGAGGCGACTTGGGAGACCGAGCAGGATATGCGCAGCCGTTAATCTCATCTTTTTACCACTTCACGTATTTCTCTATGCTCGTACGAGGACGAACGAATGTTTTAAGAGGGGGAGGATGTAACGACCCTGCCGGTCATTTTGATAATTAACGCCCTGATCCCCTATTAACTGCTTTCCCCGTATCTCTTTCTACTATTGTGACTTGCCGGGATGGTTCATGTTGAGTTGCAGAGTGTTTTGGACACTTATTCCCCAAATGAGAGTTTAAGTCTTAGAATTTTGACCGTAGTTGAAACAATGTGAAGACGGCTCTGGAATGGAATTCCGTCGATTTTGTTAGCTCCGTTGGGTGATTTTGGGCTTAGGGGCGTGTCCGAATTGTGTTTTGTAGGTCCGTAGCTTATTTAGGCTTGAAATGGCGAAAGTTGAATTTTTGGAGTTTCGGGCCGATAGTGGAATTTTTGATATCGGGGTCGGAATCCGATTTCAGAAGTTGGGATAGGTTCGTAGTGCTGATCATGACTTGTGTGCAAAATTTGGGGTCATTCGGGCATGGTTTGGTTGGTTTCGTCATCAGTTGTAGAATTTTGGAAATTCAAGTTCATTAGATTTGGATTGGAGGGTGATTCGTGGTTTTAGCGTTGTTTGATGTGATTTGAGGACTCAACTAAGTTCGTATGATGTTTTAGGATTGGTTGGTATGTTTGGTTTAGGTCCTGGAGGCCTCGGGTGAGTTTCAGATGCTTAACGGATTTGGTTTGGAACTTAGGCATTGCTGAAGATTTGCTGCACCTGATATGATCGCACCTGCAGATGAGGGATCGCAGGTGCGGAGCCGCAGAAGCGGCTAGGAAGCCGCAGATGCGGAATTTGGTTTGGGCATCAGGAATCGCATATATGGCTGGGGCACCGCAGATGCGGCCCCAGCCCGGATAAGTGACCTTCGCACCTGCGATGATTTTTTCGCAGGTGCGGGACCGCGATGCAGCCCAGTGACCGCATAAGCGGAAATCGCTGGGCAGAAAAGAGGATTTCGAGGGTTTGAAACTTCATAACACCAAATTCGATTTTTAGCTCAGGAGAAGGCGATTTTGTGAGGGTTTTGAAGAGGAAGTCCGTGGGTAACGATTCTTAACCCTGTTTTGTTTATATTTCATCAATCTATAGTAATTTTCTCCATCTAATCAAGGAATTTGAGTGGAAGAAATGCGAATTTGGGGGAAAAGTTCCCCATTCGAATTTTTGGGTTTTGATCGGGTTTTAGGCGTCGGAATTGAATAATTTTTTGACGAGTGATCTCGTGAGTGAATGAGTGTTATAAATTGGTAACTTTTACCCGATTTTGAGACGTGGGCCCGGGGTAGATTTTTTGGGCGTTTTTCTATTTTATTACCCTAGCTTTGATTTTGTTAGTTAAATTAGTTACTTGTAGTTGTATTTACATTATGCAATTGGTTTGATTAGATTTGGGCCATTCTGAGTCGGATACTCGTGGCAAGAGCGTGATATCGGGTTGATTTGAGCGGTTCGAGGTAAGTGGCTTGCCTAACCTTGTAATGGGGAACTTCCCCTTAGGATGTTTGATATTATTTGATGTGTGAGTGCCGTGTACGTGAGGTGACGAGTACTTACACGCGCTATTGTTGTAAAAATCCCGTTTTTCCTCCTTAGTCATAAACTGTTTTCCCTTATTAGACGGCACTTCTATGTTTAATTGCTGAGATTAGATTAGGAAAGCATGCCTACGTGTTTAACTGCCTATTTGATTTTTGTGCAACATGCTTAAGTGCACCCCTCTTTCCCTCGATCATGTTTAGTCTAAACTATATAATTTGATGCCGTACCTTCCATTTATCTTGAGCTGCATATTTACTTTGGGACTACGGACGTATTCCGGGAGATCCCCCTGCCTTGCATATTTATTTTGGAACTACGGATGTATTCCGGGAGATCCCCCAGTACTGCATATTTATTTTTGGACTACGGACGTATTCCGGGAGATCCCCCCCTGTACTGCATTATCATTTCGGAACCTATGGGACGGTATCCCGGGAGATTTTCTTGTTGTGGTTACCTTGTTTTGAGCGGAGGGCTCCCTTAACTGTTAAAATTTGTGCATTTCTTTAATTATTTTACCTTAAACTCTATTTATATCTCTTGCTGCTTAATTTATTGTATATACTCAAGTAGGGCCCTGACCCGACCTCGTCACTACTTGAACGAGGTTAAGCTTGGCACTTACTAGGTACCATTGTGGAGTACTCATGCCCTTTCCCACACATGTTTTCGTGTGCAAATCCAGATACGAGCTATCAGCCTCGAGGTTAGTGCATGCTTGTTGATTCTAGGAGACTTCAAGGTATCTCTGCCCGCGTCCGCAGATCCTCGGAGTCCCCTTTTATTCCCTCCTAGAGATCTCCTTTTTGTTTATCTTCAGACTTTTGTATAGAGCTACATAGATTATAGAAGTTTGTGACTTAGCGATATTTCGGGTCTTGGGAGATTATTTTGTATATGCCGAGAGGCACTATCCTTGTTATTCATAATATTCTGTTTTAACTTTTATAGTAGCGTTTCCTTTAAGTTTTTCCGTAATATTAGGCTTACCTAGTAGTAAAGACTAGGTGCTTTCACGACATCTTCGGAGGGGTTAAATTGGGTCGTGACACTACCGAGCTCCCACTTCAATTTTATGATATGAACTCGAAACCCTCATTTTGCTGCTTTTACATCATTCTAGTGATGCCTTCATCGCGATCGTTGAACAATCCTCGCGATCGTGAAGCACTATTAAATCTGCCGCCCAAAAATCTTCTTCACGAACGCATCCAACCAACTGTGATCGCGATGCTTTGCTGACTCGTCCCTTCCGCGAACGCTTAGACCAAAAGGCTGGGGTCCACAGCTGCCTCAACTCCTCTTTGCGAACACGACACCTAACTCGCGTTCACGATGCACTCACAATCCATACCTTCGCGTTCGCGTCCTCTTCTTCGCGAACACGAAGAACAAAACCTTTCCATCTCACAGACACCCTTAGCGAACGCGAGACTCCTCTCGCGAATGCATAGGTGGAAACCAGAAGAACACACCAGCAATTATCGGCCAACAACCTAAGTCAAAAAATGATCCGTTAACCATTCGAAACTCACCCGAGGCCCACGGGACCTCAACCAAACATACCATCAAGTCCCAAAACATCATACGAACTTAGTCGAATCCCCAAATCACTTCAAACAACACCAAAAACATGAATTACACACGGATTCAAGCCTGATGAACTTTGAATTTTCCAAATTCTACAAACGACGTCGAATCCTATCAAATCACGTCCGATTGACCTCAAATTTTGCACACAAGTCATAAATGACACCATGAACCTACTCCAACTTCCGGAAGTCCAATCCGACTCCGATATAAAAAAGAACACTCTCGGTCAAACTTTCCAAAATTCCAACTTTCGCCATTTCAAGACTACTTTTACTGCGAACCTCCAAATCACAATTTGGATGCGCT
This sequence comes from Nicotiana attenuata, assembly GCF_001879085.1. Classification (NCBI taxonomy): domain Eukaryota; kingdom Viridiplantae; phylum Streptophyta; class Magnoliopsida; order Solanales; family Solanaceae; genus Nicotiana; species Nicotiana attenuata. The sequence goes on along the minus strand of NW_017670914.1, from coordinate 68,913 downwards.
CCTAAGTCCAAAATCACCTGTCAGAGCTAACGGAACCATCAAAATTCAAATCCGAGGTCGTTTAAACATAAGTCAACATCCGGTCAACTTTTCTAACTTAAGCTTTCAATTAAGAGACTAAGTGTCTCAATTTACTCTGAAATCACTCCGGACCCGAACCAACTAACCTGGTAAGTCATATAATAGTTGTAGAACACAAAAGGAGCAGTAAATGGGGGGAACAGGGCTACAACTCTCAAAACAACCGGCCGGGTCGTTATATCCTCCCCCTCTTAAACAAATTTTCATCCTCAAACGGGTTTAGAAACATATCTGGAGTCTCAAATAGGTGTGCATATCTGCTCCGCATCTCCCGCTCGGTCTCCCAAGTAGCCTCCTCCACGGGCTGACCTCTCCACTGCACCTTCCTTGAAGCTATATCCTTCTACCTGAACTTTCAAACCTGCCAATCCAAAATGGCCACCGGCTCCACGTCATAAGTCAAATCACCATCTAACTGAACCGTGCTGAAGTCAAAAACATGAGACGGATCGCCGATATACTTCCGGAGCATAGAAACATGAAATACTAGATGCACTCGACAAACTAGGTGGCAAGGCAAGCTTGTAAGCCACCTCCCCAATCCTCGGAAGTACCTCAAAAGGCCCAATGAACCGAGGACTCAACTTGCCCTTCTTTCTGAACCTCATGACACCCTTCATGGGTGAAACCTTCAGCAGAACCTTCTCCCCATCCATGTAAGACACATCACGGACCTTCCTGTCGGTATAGCTCTTCTGTCTAGACTGTGCTGTGCGAAGTCGCTCCTGAATCAATTTAACCTTGTCCAAAGCATCCTTAACCAAGTCAGTACCTAATAGCCTAGCCTCACCCAGCTCAAACCAATCCACCGGAGATCTACACCGCCTCTCATATAAAATCTCATACGGAGCCATCTGAATGCTCGACTGATAAATGTTGTTGTAACAAATTTCGCGAGCGACAGAAACTGGTCACATGAACCCTCGAAATCAATTACATAAGCGCGTATCATGTCCTCCAATATCTGAATAGTGCGCTCGGACTGTCCGTCCGTATGAGAATGAGATTTGCATGTCTCTCCAAAACTGTGATGTAAACTGCGTGCCTCTATCTGAAATGATGGAAACTGGCACACCGTGAAGGCGAACAATCTCTCTGGTGTAAATCTTAACCAACCGATCTGAAAAATAAGTAGTACCCACTGGAATGAAGTGCGCTGACTTGGTCAGTCGATCTACAATCATCGAAATAGCATTAAACTTCCTCGAAGTCCGTGGGAGTCCAACTACGAAATCCATGGTGATCAGCTCCCACATCCATTCTGGAATCTCTATCCTCTGAACCAATCCATCCGGTCTCTAATGCTCATATTTTACCTGCTGACAGTTAAGACACCGAGCTACAAACCCAACTATATTTTTCTTTATTCTCCTCCACCAGTTGTGTTGTCTCAGATCCTGGTACATCTTCGCGGCACTCGGATGGATGGAATATCGCGAGCTGTGGGCCTCCTCAAGAATCAACTCCCGTATACCATCCACATTCGGCACAAAAAATTCAGCCCTACATCCTTAATATCCCATCATCTCCAATAGTCACATCTCTGGCATCAGCTTGTTGAACCTTGTCCTTGAGGACAAGAAAATGAGGATCATCATATTGGCTCTCTCTGATGCGATCAAATAAGGAAGACCGAGATACCACACAGGCTAGAACCCGATTGGGCTCCAAAACATCTAATCTCACGAACTGGTTAGCCAAGGCCTGAACATCAACTGCAAGAATGCAAGACTACCCATACTCACCACCTTCCTACTCAAGGCATCAGCCACCATATTGGCCTTCCCTAGATGATACAAAATAGTAATATCATAGTCCTTTAGCAGCTCCAACCATCTCCGCTGCCTCAAATTTAGATCCTTTTATTTAAACAAGTGCTGGAGACTGCAAGGATCAGTAAATACCTCATATGACACACCATAGAGATAGTGCCTCCAAATTTTAAACCAATGAACAATGGCAGCCAACTCCAAGTCATGAACAGGGTAGTTCTTCTCGTGGGGCTTTAACTGGCGTGAAGCGTAAAAAATAACTCTACCCTCCTGCATCAAAACACACCCAATACCAATCCGAAAAGCATCACAATATACTATATATGAACTAGAAGCTGATGGTAGAACTAGAACTTGAGCCGTGGTTAAGGCTGTCTTGAGCTTCTGAAAGCTCTCCTCACACTCATCCTACCACCTAAAAGGAGCACCCTTTTGGTTCAATTTGGTCTAGGGCGATGCAATAGACGAGAAACCCCACATGAACCGACAGTAATAACCAGCTAAACCAAGAAGGCTCTAAATATCCGTAGCTGAAGACGGTCTGGGCCAACTCTGAGCCGCTTCAATCTTATTTGGATCCACCTAAATACCCTCATCGGACACCACGTGTCCCAAGAACGCCACTGAACTGAGCTAAAACTCACACTTGGAGAACTTGGCATAAAGCTTCTCCTCTCTCAACGGCTACAATACAATCCTCAAATGTTGGGCATGCTCCTCCTGGCTACGAGACTACACATGATATCATCAATGAACACAATAACAAACGAGTCGAGATAAGGCTAAAATACACTGTTTATCAGATGCATGAACGCTGCTGGGGCGTTGGTCAACCCAAAAGACATCACAAGGAACTCATAATGACCATACGGGTCCTGAAAGCTATCTTAAGAACATTCGAGTCCTGAATCTTCAACTGGTGATACCCTGACCTCAAATAGATCTTGGAGAACACCCTCGCCCATTGAAGCTGATCAAATAGATCATCAATACGCGACAAAGGATACTTGTTCTTGATTGTGACTTTGTTCAACTGCCTATAATCAACGCACATTCTCATAGTACCATCCTTCTTCTTCACGAACAGAACAAGTGCACCCCAAGGTGACAAACTAGGCCTAATAAACCCCATCTCAAGGAGTTCCTGAAGTTGGTCCTTTAACTTCTTTAACTCAGTCGGTGCCATACGGTATGGAGGTATAGAAATGGGCTGAGTGCCAGAACCGAGTCAATATCCCTGTCGGGCGGCATGCCCGATAGGTCTGCAGGAAACACATCCGGAAAATCTCGCACCACTGGAACAGAATCAATAGTAGGGGTCTCAGCACTAACATCCCTCAGAAAGGCCAAATAAGATAAACAACCCTTCCCAACCATCCTCTAGGCCTTCAAGTATGAAATCACTCTACTGAGAACATAGTCTAGAGAACCTTGCCACTCAGTTCATGGCAACCCCGGCATTGCCAATGTCATAATCTTAGCGTGTCAATCCAAAACAGCATGACACGGAGACAGCCAGTCCATACCCAAGATCACATCGAAATCAACCATACTAAGCAACAATAGATCAAATATGGTCTCCAATCCTCGAATAGTCACTACACACGACTGATATACATGGTCCAAAATAATAGTATCGCTCACCGGTGTAGATACATGAATAGATGAAACTAGAGACTCACGGGGCTTATCCAAATAATGAGCAAAATATGATGACACATATGAATAAGTGGAACCAGGATCAAATAAACACAGAGGCATCCCTGTGGCAAACTGAGACAATACTTGTGATCACTACATCTAAAGAATGGCATCTGGTCTGGCAGGGAGTGCATAGAACCGGGCCTGGCCGCCACCTGATCGGCCTCCCCCTCTAGGGCGATCCCTAGCTGACTAAGCTCCACCTCGAGCTGACTGGGCGGGTGGTGAAGTAACTGGTGCTGAAGTCGAAGGTTGACTCCTCCGCTGAGCTGAACCTCCTGAGAGGTGGGGACATTGCCTCTTGATATGACCCAAGTCTCCACACTCAAAGCAGACTCTCCCTGCAAATGGCGGTGGGGACTGAAGGGAGCCTTGAGCACCGGGATAGCTGCTAGAAGGACCCGATATAGATGAACCCTAAGTTTATGGTGCATGAGACGCACTCTGAGCTGGAAGGGCACTAATAGATGAGTGACCCTGCTGAGAACTGTGTGAACCATGGCCAGATGATGCACTACGGTGAACTGGACGAGACGTCTGAGCATGCCTATAGGGAAGACCCCTGCCGTGGTGGAACTGACCCCTAAAAGGAACACCACTATAACTTCCTGATCTACGAGACCTCTTGGCCTCCCTCTCAACCCGCTCCTGGCTGCGGACCAACTCTATTTGTCGAGCAATGTCAACAACCTCATCGAAAGTAGCACCAGATACCCTCTCTCTAGTCATAAGCACCCGCAGCTGAAATATGAGGCCATCAATGAAACTTCTTATCCTCTCCCTATCAATGGGAACCAACCAAATTGCATGATGGGCTAACTCAGAAAACCTCATCTCGTGTTGCATCACAATTATATCATCCTGATGTAACTACTAAAACTGCCTGTGCAGCTCCTCTCTGTGAGACTATGGCACGTACTTCTCCAAGAAGAGAACAGAGAACTCCTGCCATGTAAGTGGCGCTGCACCGACCGGGCTACGCCTCTCATGAGCCTCCCACCAATTGAAGGCAGCTCCAGTAAACTGAAAAGTGGTGAACGGGACTCCACTAGTCTCTAGAATACCTGATGTACGGAGAATCCTCTGACATCTATCCAAGAAACCCTGGGCATCCTCCGACTCTGACCTACTAAAAGAAGGAGGCTGGAGTCTACCAAACCTCTCTGGTCTCTGCTTCTCATCGTCAGTCATAGTAGGAACCACATATGCCAAAGCAACTGCCACCGGCTGGGCTGGTAATGCCCCCAGTGTCTGGAGTCCCTGCATCACTTGCCCGGGTGTACGGGCGGTAGGAGTCTAAATACCTCCCCTGGCCTGAGAAATAGCTGCTGCGGCTGGAACAGAGACCGCTTAAGCAAGATTGATGCATTGGGTCAAAATCTGAGCTAAGGCCTCCCGAAGGATTGGAATCACAATAGGCACGGGTGGTGCCTGAGCTATCCCCATAAGCTCACCCACAACTGGAACCTGCTCCTGAACTGGGCAACTGATGAATCTACAGGTGCTGCCCTAGCTGCTGTACGAGCCGCACCTCTGCCCCTACTACGGCCTCTACCGCGACCTCGGCCTCTCGCGACCTTGACTGGTGGTACTGGTGGCTGTCCATCCTGCCCAGTAGTACGAGTCCTCACCATCTGTGAGAGAATAAAGTAACAGAAGTTTAGTTACCAGAATCAACAAATTTGCTCAAAAGGAATTCAAGAATGTGAAGTTTCCTAAGTGTTCGACAGCCTCTCAAAGATAATTACAGGCGTCTCCGTACCGATTCGCAAGACCTTACTAAACCGGATCATGACTCGTGAGACCTATGTAACCTAGGCTCTGATACCAACTTGTCACGACCCAACATCAACAGTCAAGATGGCGCCTATCGTGGAACTAGGCAAGCCACTACTCAACTTCTCAACATAGTAAAAACTTTGAAAATAAAGACGGAAGCAATTAATATTTACGAAAAGCCTTTTTGAAAAGAGAAATAATCTGAAATAGGGTATAATCTATCCCAAAAATTGGGGTGTCACAGAGTACATGAGCATCTATTCCAGAATACACTCTTCTACAATATCTAAGAAATAAGAACCGAAATACAAATAGAGATAATGAATGAGGGTCAAGGCCTGGGAACGCCATGAAGCTACCTTGATAGTCTCCGAAATTTGACTCCTCAATCAGCAGCCGCCGTGACCAGAGGCACCTAGATCTGCACACGAGGTGCAGGATGTAACATGAGTACAACTAACTCAGCAAGTAACAAGTCCAACCTTTGGATTGAAAAGTAATGTCGAGCTCAACCGGTACAGTTAAAAATAGAAATAACAGTGCAGAAACGTAGACATTCTTTCAAGTTAAATAGATTGTTCAAAACAGTGAAATAGATCAAATCTGAACAATGTGAAGAATATAACTCTTCTACTTCTACCTGCCAATGCACATGTTGTATGTGATGCACCATGCTGACAGCCTCTTGTACTTCCGATCTCAAATGCTCAACCACTCGGTACTGTATATGCCCATATGGCCGAAGGAAGATCCATCCCGTAATATATACATCACTGACCATCAGCCACCCAGTACCGAGAAAGGCCAATTCGGCCCGTGGAGAAGATCCATCTCCAGGTATCAAATGCTTCGGACAAGATCCATGTCCAGGGAAGATCCATCTCTCAACAATATCAACGGCGCTCACTGGGGTGTGTACAGACTCCGGAGGGGCTCCTACAGCCAAGGCGCTATCATAAATCAGTATAACCACTGCGGCGTGCAGCCCAATCCCATAACTATCACTCATAATCAGGCTCTCTGCCTCACTCAGTCATCAATCTCTCCAATCTCACTCACAGGCTCACAATGACATGAAACTAGCCCAACAACAATGATATGATGTATCAATAAATAACAACTGAGACTGAGATATGATATGAATGCATGAATATGACTGAGTACGAAATATCAATGAAATCAGTAAGGTGAGAGCAAGAACGACCACTATGAGTCCCAACAGTATCGGCATAAAGCCTAAACGTGATATCTAACATGATTGACAGCTAGATTACTTTATCACATTGTGAAAATACGGATATCAACAAAATAGGGCCACTATACAGTGCCATGGATTCGACCAGGTCACAATTCTCATGGTGCACGCACGCACGCCCGTCACTTGGCATGTGTGTCACCTCAATACCAATCACATAATACATAATTCGGGGTTTTGAACCCTCAGAACCAAGTTTGAAAGTGTTACTTACCTCAATCCGGGCAAAACTCTACTCCAAAATGCCTTTGCCTCTCAAATCGGCGTCCAAACGTCCCGAATCATGCCACAAGTAGTACAATAAAATCAATATAGGCTAAAGGAATCAGTTCCACAAGAAAAATACGAAATTATAGCCAAAAATTCAAAATCGACTTAAACTCGACCCTCAGACCCACATCTTGAAATCCGACAAAAGTCACAAAACCCAAAAGCCCATTCAGTCACGAGTCTAACCATACCAAATTTGCTCAAATTCGATAACAAAATCTCATTCAAAACCTCAAAAATCCAACTCAAGAACTTTCCTCATGTTTCCCAATTTTTCCACCCCAAATCACACATTAGATGATGGAATTAAAGACATAATCATGAAATTTGACCAAAATTAGATAGAAATCACATACCCCAAAAACCCACGCAAAAATCTCTCCAAAAATTGCCTTCCACCGAGCTCCCACTTCAATTTTTTGATATGAACTCGAAACCCTCGTTTTGCATCTTTTAAATCTGTCCAGTGATGCCTTCATCGCGATCGCGGAACAATCCTCGTGATCGGGAAGCACAATTACATCTGCCTCCCAAAAACCTTCTTCGCGAACGCGTCCAACCAACTGCGGACGCGATGCTTTGCTGACTCCTACCTTCGCGAACGCGACTACCCTTCCGCGAACACATAGACCAAAAGACTGGGGTCTCCAGCTGCCTCAACTCCTCTTCACGAACGCGACATCTCACCCACGTTTGCGATGCACACACAGTCCATACCTTCGCGTTCGCGTCCTCTTCTTCGCGAACGCGAAGAACAAAACCTTCCTAGCTCACAGACACCCTTCGCGAACGCAAGACTCTTCTCGCGAACGCATAAGAGGAAGCGAGAAGAACACACCAGCAGTTATCAGCCAATAACCTAAGTCCAAAAATGATCCGTTAACCACCTGAAACTCACCCGAGGACCCCGGGACCTTAACCAAACATACCATCAAGTCCCAAAACATCATACAAACTTAGTCGAACCCCCAAATCACTTTAAAAAATATCAAAAACACGAATTACACACGGATTCAAGCCTAATGAACTTCGAAATTTCCAAATTCTACGAACGACGTCGAAACCTATCAAACTACGTCTGTCACACCTCCTTTTTTCTTACACCCCCGGAAGGGGAGTATATAAAGGGAGTTTTTCCAATTAAAGGACAATCGAAACGGGATTTGTTACTAAGAGATTCAGAGTCGCCACTTGGGATATTTATGGTGTCCCAAGTTACCGGTTGAATCCTGAATCAAGGAAAGGTTTGACTCTGTTTAACAGTCCACGAACCAGAAATCCGAGTAAGGAATTCTGTTAACCCGGGAGAAGGTGTTAGGCATTCCCGGGTTCCGTGGTTCTAACACGGTCGCTCAACTGTCATATTCGGCTTAAATTATCTGATTTTAAACAATTATGAACCTATGTGCAAATTTTAACTTTTAACCGCTTTTATTATTATTTTTAAAGAGAATTGCAACGTCGTTAAAACACGTCTCGAACCACGTCACATAAATGCACCCGTGGTTTTTGACATATCTTAACATCGTTGAGATTTGGATTTGGGTCACATAAATGCGCACCCGAATTTAGGAAAGTAATATTATTAAACATGCGCCTAAAGCAACTATGCGTTTGCACTTTGCGAGGGCCATGAAATTTGCTAAATGGCACGCCTCGGAATCTAAGGATCAATTCAAGATTATAAAGCGAGGGCCACGCAATTGTCATTTTATTTGGCGCGGCGCACCTCGATTCTAATTTCAAGGATTGTACTCAACTAAAACAAACTATGAATATTCATTTTTTTTACCTATTCTATATTACTTATATACACATATCAAGAACAAACGGTAAATTAAAGAGTGATTTATTTACCACAATGGACAAAGGATTAAAACTAGAAACAAGATAATTTACTAACAGTAGTATTACTATTACTTAACAAAGAGAAGAACTCTTTTTCTAACTTAACGACAAATAGTTAAATTCATTTAACTAGGAAGTCCTATAGTGTAAAAATTATTGAATGGTGCTAGAACTATACGAAAAATGAATGGCAATCATGTGATAGTCCCTTTATGTTTGTTCAACCTAGATAGGAGTATTTCATCCACTCCTCAAAGCCACCGTACACACAAAATAAAAGAAGAAACACCCATACCATGGGAATTACCTGACCAAAACCAAATAGAAGCTACCATTTTAAAATAGTTACGTATACGGAGAACAATCATCTCAGCAACATGCCAATACTTGGATAATGTTTTAATGCAAAGACGAAAATAAAAAATGATAATCGAACAGATATTTCGCAGAAAAACTCAACTTTAGCGATGAGAAATGCTTACTTGAAGTTTGTGCTTTTTTTTACTAACCAGAACAAATTTGACCAAATACTCTTCAAGATTCTTGGCTAAAAGTATCTCCAGAATTGAAAGTTGTATGAACCCTTAAATAATCTTTTATTTGACTAAAATTTCCAGCAAATTGCAACGGACAGAATAGCGCAGCTGCGAGCAAAATCCGAAACAGCGTCGAACTCGAACGGAATCACGGACCACACCTCGAACGGACTCCGAATGAGAACCTCACTTCGAATCGAACTCGGCTCATTGTATAGTGGTTGGTGGAGCGTGGAGGAGCTGCTCGTTGTTTTTTTTTTTTTGAGATAGGGGTGTTTTTGACTGGTTTTGGCGAGAATTTGGGGTCGTTTTGGAGGACGTCTGTGGGAAAGCAGCGATGGAGTGTCGAGAGGCTGATTTTGGTGTGGTGTGTGTTTGTTTTCCAATTGAAAACACAAAGAAAATGAAAAGTGAAGGTGGGGAGGGGAATCCGCCGGCATGTATTACAAAGAGACGAGAGTCTCCAATTTTGGAGTGCTCCTCAAGCTTTTTGGAATTAGGTCCTTTTTTGGTGTCTAGCTCTAGGTCTTATAGGTGTGGAGTCTAGGTTTACATTTTGTGTATTTTGCCAATTAGTCCCTAGGACTTTTGTGTTAAGTCCTTAGGGTCTTTTTATTTATTTTTTGTTCCAAAGAAGAGTCTAGAAGGGTCCCTAGGCTTAATGGACTAATCCGAATTGGGCCAAGAATTGGGCTCTAAAACTCTTAAAATTGTGATCCAACACCTTAATTGACTCCTTTTAAAATAAGATAAAAATACTACACAATGCAAAAACTAATCCTAATTAATTAAACTAAACATGAAACTATTTTTGTGTTTTCGAAATTATATAAAGATAAAAATAAGGTACTATTTTTGTAATTTTTTTAAAATTTATGGAAAATACATAAACTAAAATATTTTTTGTAATTTTTATTTTTCTTGTAATAAAATAAAGTAAAAGAGTCAAAATGAGTTGAAATAGCTATATTAAGCCTAAATTAAATATTAACGTGCTAAAATATAAAAAATCTTGGGGAGGGTCAAAAATCACATGTCTACAACGTCTGATTGACCTCACATTTTGCACACAAGTCATAAATGATACCATGAACATACTCCAACTTTCAAAAATCCAATCCGACCTCGATGTCAAAAAGACCACTCCCGGTCAAACTTTCCAAAATTCTAACTTTCTCCATTTCAAGCCTACTTTTACTACGGACCTCCAAATCACAATCCGGATGCGCTCCTAAGTCCAAAATCACCTAACGGAGCTAAAAGAACCATCAAAATTCAAATCCGAGGTCGTTTACATATAATTCAACATCCGGTCAACTTTCTAACTTAAGCTTTCAATTAAGATACTAAGTGTCTCAATTCACTTTGAAATCACTCCGGACCCAAACCAACTAACCCGGTAAGTCATATAACAGCTTTAGAACACAAAAGGAGCAGTAAATGGGGGAATGGGGCTACAACTGTCAAAACGACCGATCGGCTCGTTACATGCAAGTACAAAACTAAATATTTAGAGAGAGAAGTCTGACCACTCTCTACAACTAAGATCTGCATACCCAAGTATGACCTCATCACCACCCAATGCAAACCTTCGCACCTCATTTCACCGGAACCATCAAACAAGCCACCTACCACAGGAGACCCAATGATAGAGGATCTAACCCCCCCCCCCCAAGCAAACCTTCAAAGAGGCACTAGAGGAAAAGAGATTAACCACCACAAGTAGTTACAACTCGGACTACATCCCAAATGACATATTACCAGAGACACCAACGCTAAATGATCACATTGCTCTAACTCAAGAAGATAAAGCAACATTGTACCACCCTTGGCGCTTCACCGTCATTGTTAAACTTTTCGCTAGAAGAATCCCACACCTAACACTCAAAGCTAAACTAAATAAGCTGTTGAAGCCAGAGGAAAATCTCATCCTAATTGACGTAGGATGGGACTTCTTCACTGTTAAGTTCAATTTGGAAAAGAGCATGACCAAGGCTCTTCATGGTGGGCCATGGTTCATTTTTGGGCACTTCCTAACAGTGCGCAGATAGGAACTAAATTTTGTCCCTGGTGCAACTATCCTCACCTCCACTACTATTTGAATACGTCCCCCAGCTACAAACAGAACTTTACGACCGCGACATCTTAGAAAGAATAGGAGCAAGAGCTAGTACGCTCCTCAAAGTGGACTCCTGCACATCCTCCACTTTAAGAGGCAGATATGCTAGACTATGCATAAAAGTTTCACTAGAATCACCGGTCATCAATACTATTGTAAGCACGTAATTTTTTATCCGTCTCGATTTTCAAGTTATTTTAGTGTTTTTTAAAATTTATTTCTTTTGGTATTTTAAGTATTTATTAATGTTTGTTTTAATAGAATTTTAGTCCACTTTATTTTATTTTTGATATAAATTTGAAAAAAAAATGGGGAAAAAGAAGAGAAGAAAGTCGTCTCATATTTTACATCTTACTATATAGTACTAATTTAATATAGTTTAAGGTTATTTGATATTTTATATCAGTAGTGTTTTGGTTTAAATTTAATTAGTATTTTATTGATTCAATCCCAAAACAATAGGAAGAATTGAGCCTGGTCCCTTTTGATTTGTCTTGCTTTAGCCCAAATTTTGGAGCCCAGCAAAACCAACCCAGACCCACCCGCTGACCCATCTGTCCAGACCGAGCCGCCTCATCAGACCCCTCCTTTAAATCCTAGTCATTCACTCCCTTCCCATCCAAGGGCTCTCATTCCCCTACGCCCCCATATAAAAACCAAATCTTCCACAAACCCTAATCTCATTAACCCTAGAGAACACAGCCGCCTTCCCCACTCCTTCTCACCACTGCAGCTACCCGAACCCGCCAGAAAACCCGCTCCAATGGTCCCCTCTCTCATCTCTTTGCCACGTAGCCTTGGCCTAACAAACTCTTGACAGATTCCCTCTTCCTCACGTGCTTTTTCATTTTTCTTTTCGGATTTTATCCCTTTAGATCGAAATTAGGAAAAAAGGGGGTGCATAGGATCGAGTTAAAATCGATCTACTGCCTCCATTTGTCCGATTTTTCCATCAGTAAAGGGTAAAAAAATCAGATTTGGAGCTTAATTCTCGAATTCTTGGAGAAGGAGATAGAAGGTTCGAGAAGGGATTATATAAGGGTTGGTTTTCAGAATTTTTTGGAGAGAGTTAGGGAAAGAAATTGAGATTAAGGGGTTAGGGTTCTTAGAGTCTTGGAGGTGATTTTTTAATCTTCTTTGATTTCCAGTTTCAAATTCAAAAAGAAAAATACAAAAAAAAAAAAAAGAGAAGGAAAGGTTCAGTTTCTTCCATCTGAATTCCATCAAAAAAAATGGAGATGGTTTGGAGGTGTTCAAGCTGGAGGTTCTAACTTCTGTTAGAGATGATTAATTCCCGGCCGCGGTTCCCGTCGAAGTTCGCCGTTTCTGCTCGATTTTGATTGCTGTCCTCTCTGTCTGAAATTCGAATTTGGAGCTTGTATCTACTGATTCTCAAAATGTTAAAGGAATTTTGCTTAATAGGTTCATATTTTCCTCCTCTTTATTTTAAATTTTGTTATTACATAGCGTGATCCGAAGAACCGTTTAGGGTGGATAGAAGTCTGTGGTACGAATCGTTTAAGTAAAAGAATGAAAAATCGAGTGATATTTTCTTGTGTGTTTTCTCAACCTCGCTCAGTTAAATGCGCACATAATGAATATTCTGACGATGAATTAATTTTGAACTTGGAAATGGCTTTATTCCTTGGATAGTAACTTTGGGATTTTTGCCGTTATTGCTTCTGTATTTTAATGTTGTTTCAGTCTGGATCTTAAGAGATAAATATGGCAGAATTTTTATTGTTGTAGGATTCATGCACTACTGTTTGGATTTAATTAATCAAGCATTTTGAAGAATTTAACACTAATTGAGCTAAGGTCATATTTCAAGTTTTTCCTCTTTTAGCATTAAAATAATGTCATACTTTGAATGAGTGGAGTACCTAAATAAAATTCCTAGCATGTTGTTTCTACCACACTTTAATTACTAAGTGTTCTGTCCATTGTGATTTATCAATGAAGATTATTTGTTAGATTTATCTAAACTCTCTGTTAAACTCCAAGTTATATATATTGAATAATTACTTCACTGGATTAATTTTGGCAAAGATACGACTTCTTTTGGATAAAACAAGCTAGAATACAGTCATTTTTGTTTAGAATTGTTAATGTGCCTAAGTTTGGTCTACTATTTCGTGGCATGTTTTGGATGAATGACTCTCTTGCATGGCTTGTGAATTGTTTGGCAGACAACGGGATGAGAATGAGGCATGTGTGTTAATAAGTAAGTAGATAACTGGGTCATAATTTTACCATATGGATATAATGCAACTGTAAATTTGGATTTAGATTAAGCTGTACAATTTGATGTGGATTGGAAGGCTAATTAGTTAATCGGGTGGGGTAGTACCTTGAGTGGCTCTTCTGATAGCTTCGGAAAATATGTTTTACTTCTCTTACCTTTCTTAGCTCCAATTTTCCTTAAGTGTTTTCAACGCTTGCCTGTCCATCCCTTATTTCTCGTTGTTAGTATGTATGAAATGAACTGCTTGTGGGTAGCGGGAGGTGAAAGATCAAGTCCGTTAGCTATTAAACTTTAACTCGCATGCTTAGGAATTGGGCTCGGTCTAAATAAATAAATAAACATAAAATAAAATAAAAAGAAATGAAGAGTTAAAAGAAGATGATCATGAAATAAGTTTTATTACTTTAGTTTAAGTTTATTTCTATTTTTCTTAATTGCTAGGAGCATGCTTATGTCGACCACATTTGGGTAGGCAAACCTTTAGGACGTTCGTGTTTTAGTTTCTTTTGAGGTGAGAGGTTGCCCCCTTTAGTCAATTAATTTATTCGGGGAATGCTCCGTATAGTTTGTATATATTTTTATGCTTTTTTATCCGGGAAATGCTCCGAAGTGAATGTAAACGGAGGCCGAGGCTACATCGTGGAGGCATAGTGTAGGATAGATTAGAACTCTTAGTATATTATTTTTAGTAGTTTTTTTTCTTTTTTCTTATTTTTCTTTTTATTAAGTAGGGACGACCTCGAGCCTCATTTGTGTTTATTTTCTTTTTTCCTGTGATTTTATCTCAATAGAATATTCTTAAGTCAACTTGATCATATATGCAACCGTACTAGTTACGGAACTCGGGGAATGCCTAACATCTTCTCCCCGGGTCAAATGAACTCCCTTGCTCTAAATATCTGGTGCAGTCAGTTTTAGAGTCAAACGTGTTTTGAAATAAAATTATTTTTTAAACGGTGGCCTGGCACACCGAAACCAAATGTCAGGTGGCGACTCTTAATAATTTCTTTTAAGACACAATGTTTTTGTCACTTTTAAATTGAAAACCCTTTTGATCTTTAAAATCACTTTTATTTATTTTAAAAGGGGTTAGTGAGGAGAAAAAAAGGGGTGTGACAATTTTCACAATTCGATCACACACCCAACCAATTGTCTATGAAGGCGAATGCATTATGTGTATAGGTTGCGGGAGAATTGGTCATACCAAAAGCAGATGCAACTACCAAACAATCCCAATCACCAATCAATCGATCGATCCACCGTCGAACCATCCTAAAAAAGACGAAGAGGAGTGGCAAACAGTGATATTCCATAAGAACGGGAAAGGACAACAAAGGCCTAGTAACCCCACACGTCAAGAACAAATCACAGAAGCTAAAAGGATCCAGGTAAAAAAATTTGATGCTGCTACCGGTAAATTCCTAAACACTCAAACATTTCATTACCAAGGGAAATCTATGCTATCTACAGATAAGAGGCTGAGGAATCAACCAGGTAAGCTAAAGGTTGACAATTTACATACCCACACCCCCTCTAATTTTTCGCTTAGCCCACTGACACAGGCCCAAACAAAATTCCAAACCATCCCCAGCCCACGATTTCTATTACCCAACCCAGGAAAGACCCTGTCACGATCCAAAATCAACCGTCGCGATGGCGCCTATCATGGAACTAGGAAGCCACTACTCATCCATCTCAACACAGTAAAAGCTTTAAAAATATTTATAGAAGCAATTAATACTTAAGAAAAAGCTTTTTTTTAAAACAAGAATAAATTCGCAACACACTATAATCTATCCTAAAATCGGGGTGTCACCGAGTACATGAGTATCTATACCAGAATATAGTCTACTAAAATGTCTAGGGAATAAGAACTGAAATACAGATATAGATAATGAAGGAGAGTCAACGCATGTGAACGCCATGCAGCTACCTCGATAGTTTCCGAGATCTGACTCCTCAATCAGCAGCCGCCGTGACCGGAAGCACCTGGATCTGCACACGAGGTGCAGGGTGTAGCGTAAGTACAACAACCTCAATAAGTAACAAATCTAACCTTTGGACTAAAAGGTAGTGACGGACACAACTAGCACAGTTCAAAATAGGAATAACAGTGCAAAAATATTAGCATGCTTTCAAATTCAATAGATAGCTCAAAAACAGTTAAATAGATCAAGTCTGAATGATAAGAAGAATATAACTCCTCTACTTGTACATGCCAATGCACATGCTGTATGTGATGCACCATGTTGACAGCCTCATGTTCTCACACTCTCAAATGCCCAATCACTCTGTACTGTAGATGTCCTATATGGCCCAAGGAAGATCCATCCCGGAATATATACATCACTGACTCACCGAGTACCGAGTAGGGCCAACCCAGCCCGTGGAGAAGATCTATCTCCAGGTATATAATGCTTCGGACAAGATCCATGTCCATAGAAGATCTATACCTCAATAATATCAACCGCGCTCACTGGGGGTGTGTACAGACTCCGGAAGGGCTCCTTCAGCCTAAGCGCTATCATAAATCAGTATAACCGCTGCGGCATGCAGCCCGATCCCATAAATGTCACTTATAATCAGGCTCTTGGCCTCACTCAGTCATTAATCTCTCCAGTCTCACTCACGGGCTCACAAATGTCATGAAACTAGCATGAACATGAGATCAGTAAGTCAACAGCAAGAAACGACCGCTATGGGTCCCAACAGTACCAGCATATAGCCTAAACATGACCTCTAGCATGATTGACAGCTCAGTTACTTTATCACATGGTGAAAACACAGATATCAAAAAGATAGGACCACTTTACACTGCTATGGAATCAAACAAGTCCCAGTTCACACGGTGCATGCTCGCACGCTCGTTACTTGGCATGTGCGTCACCTTAATGCCTATCATAAACACAAAGTTCGGGGTTTCGAACCTTCAGAACCAAGTTGAAAGTGTTACTTACCTCAATCCAAGCAAAACTCTATTCCAACACGCCTTTGCCTCTTAAATCAGTCTCCAAACGTCTCGAATCTAGCCACAAACAGTATAATACAATCAATATGGGGTAAAGGAATTAATTCCATAAGATAAATACGAATTTATAAGCCAAAATCCGAAATTGGCGAAAAGCCGACCCCTGGGCCCACGTCTCGAAACCCAACAAAAATTACAAAATCTGAAAGCCCATTCATCACGAGTCTAACCATACCGAATTTATCAAAATTCGACATCAAATGGCTATTCAAGTCCCAAAAATTAATTCTCCAATTCCCTAGCCTCAGATCCTCAAATTACACCTCAAAATACACCAACTAGGTGGAAAAATCAATGGGGACCGCATCTGCGCATATCGCAGGTGCGGAAAATGTCATCGCACATGCGGAACCAGCCCGCATCTGTGCCCTTCTGCCCGCTTCTACAACCTCTGCTCAACTTGCCCCGCTTCTACGGGCTCGCACCTGCGGTTCCCACTCTGCAGGTGTAATTACACCAGCAATAACAAACTTCAGTTGCTTCTCTAACTCAAAACCAAGTCCGTTAACCACCTGAAATCAACCCAAGGCCCTCGGAACCTCAACCAAACACGACACAAACTTAGTCGAACCCTCAAATCACCTCAAACAACATCAGAAACACGAATTGCACACGGATTCAAGCCTAATGAACTTTAAAATTTCCAAATTCTACAAATGACGTCAAAACCTATCAAATCACGTCCGATTGATCTCAAATTTTGCACACAAGTCACAAATGACCCCATGAACCTACTCCAACTTCCGAAAATCCAATCCGACCCCAATATAAAAAAGTCCACCCTCAGTCAAACTTTCCAAAATTCCAACTTTTGCCATTTCAAGCCTAATTCTACTACGGACCTCCAAATCACAATCCGGACACGCTCCTCAGTCCCGAATCACCCAGCGGAGCTAACGGGGCCATCAAAATTCAAATCCGAGTTCGTTTACACATAAGTTAATATCCGGTCAACTTTCCCAACGTAAGATTTCAATTAAGAGACTAAGTGTCTCAATTCACTCTGAAATCTCTCCGAACCCGAGCCAACTAACCCGGTAAGTCATATAACAGCTGTAGAACACAAAGGAAGCAGAAGATGGGGGAACAGGACTACAACTCTCAAAATGAATGGCCTGGTCGTTACATCCTCCCCGCTTAAATAAACGTTCGTCCTCGAACGGGTGTAGAAACATACCTCGAGTCACAAATAGGTGTGGATATCTGCTCCGCATCTCCCTGTCGGTCTCCCAAGCAGCCTCCACTACGGGCTAACCTCTCCACTGCACCTTCACTGAAGCTATATCCTTTGACCTCAACTTTCGAACCTGCCGATCCAAAATGGCCATCGGCTCCACATCATAAGTCAAATCACCATCCAATTGAACCGTGCTGAGATCCAAAACATGTGACGGATCGCCGATGTACTTCTAGAGCATAGAAACATGAAATATTGGATGCACAAAAGGAGCAGAAAATGGGGGAACGAGGCTACAACTCTCGAAACCACCGGCCGGATCATTACAGAACCCCCTCCCCCCCAGTATCCAAACCTAAAATCCGTAAATGGAGCCCACACTAGGCAAGTGGCCCGAAGATGGACCCTCAAATATCGCACGTACCAACACACACACGCACACCACACTTACACTCCACACCCCCTCCCTCCCCCCTCCCCCGTAGTCCTTCCTCTCCTCCTACTGTCTCTACCAAATCCATCCCTAAGTTTCACCCCAAATCTTTACCAAATCGGCCATCTGCAATAAGTAATCATCACTCTGCATTAGACGAAGTGACAACATCCCCATCCCATCAATAGAGCCCCACATTAAAAGAAATCTCCCAATACTAATGAAATCAAGGGAAACGTCCCTGTTATTACCACTTTGGGTAATAAACTTTCCACCGTAGCAGCCCCTAAATCTGATACTAACAATGACCCAACAAGCAGCAACAAATCAAACAAAAATGGAGGAAGAACCTATTCCACCATTGATACTGATCTTCGCACATATCCCACCAAATCACTCATTGGGATCGTGGCCATTTAGGGGCAAAGCCAAGTCTTCAATTTGAAGATAGGCTCAGTCCCAGTATCGATCTATGTGTAGGACCCTCTCTTCCTAGCACAGTCCATAACGGCAGGTCTGAACCATGGCTTAATAAGCTTTGGTCACTAACTATGGCTAGCCACACTCCTCCAAGCCGAGTACTCGAGTGGGACAAGGAACTTGTCAATGGAGGAGTTCTACCTGCTAATGAGCCAGGTGTGTCAAACAATGCCCTTCTTCCCAAAGATTAGTGAAGAAAATCTATTGGAAACCCATCCTTCCTCCTGTGGACCCCACATAGATCCCAAAAATGGGGCCGGTAATATCCGCGTCAGTAGCTCCGGTTCCTATGGCCCAACCGGAGGGCCCAAAATC
The DNA here is from genome assembly GCF_001879085.1 of Nicotiana attenuata. Taxonomy (NCBI): domain Eukaryota; kingdom Viridiplantae; phylum Streptophyta; class Magnoliopsida; order Solanales; family Solanaceae; genus Nicotiana; species Nicotiana attenuata. Next base: position 49,874 of record NW_017670914.1, on the reverse strand, counting down.
AGTGCTCCATGAGACACTGGACTTTCTCAAGGAGTCCAATCTGGAACTGGAGGAAACCCTAGCAAACCTAGGGGTGCCAAAAACAACAGTCGTACTGTTGGAAAAGAGCTAGGTAATAGAGTTCAAAGAGCGTCTCAGCGAAATGCTTATTGCGCTCTGCCAAAAAAAAAACTGTCAAGTTGCAGCCTCGAACTCCAAGTGCCCTCATTGCCAAACTTAGAGCACTCCATAACTCTGCTACGACCCTCACTAGGGAGAGCGAGTCAGAGAGCACTAACCAAAAGGAAGGGGAAGGGTGTCAAGAGGAAAGACACCCTTCCATTTTGTCATTTCCAATCTGGCCCTGCTAACGATGATCCTATCCGTAAAAGAATTTGCGCCTTTAAGTATTATGATGAAGTAGTACGAAATCTTTATTAAATTATTTTTAATAATCTTACATATCAAATGAGAGAAAATACATTATATATGTAGGCATTTGGATGATATTTGGTTGATGTTTAACAAATAAAAGTTCAAACTGAAGTTGCAAAAAAGTATTTAATTCGGACTTCAATGTTTAACGAGTTTTATTCTCTTAAATGTTACTTCCAATTTTATAGGACACATGACAAGATATCTGATGATTTTTGCTGGTATAACCACTAACAATCCAAATTCAATAGCTAGCAGATAGGTAAAATGCCATAATAATCCTTTTGGAAAAGATATTATAGAGTCGACTATTAGCTAAAACGAGTGAGTGAAAACTCACATTTTTTAGGTGAGACGTTTTATGTTAATTTGACGCGTACTTGAAGTATATTTGGCTTCTAATGTTTTTTAATCGTTCTTTTTGGGTAAAGAGTATAGAGATAATTAGCCTTTGTGCACTGATAGTACCGTATAAGTTTTTTTATATCATCAGATTATAATGACCTAGGTAACTTCCTACAAATATAGTAAATAACTTGCCAATCCATTAAAAACAGTTTCGGGTTGTTTGGTAGGATGCATTAGATAAAATAATGCATGCATTAGATTTGTGTATTAATAATATTTTATTTGGTACATTTTTTGAACATATGTATTAGTTATGCAAGCATTAGTTATACACTATATTTGGCATTATCCTATGCATAACTAATGCATAGGAAACCATGGTATTAACAATACAATGAATTTTAATGCATGCATTAGCTTAGTTAAAAACAGAATTGCCCTTCAAAATTTATGCTTGATTAAAATATGCAATTATATTAATTCAAGTTTGATGTAAAGTTTGATACTAAAATTGCTCCCGCTATTTATATCCTTACTCCGCCAATTTCTTCATTGTAAATTTACAGATCCGTACTCTACTACTACGTACTAGAATCCACTTGTAATCAACTCATTTTTAATTCAAATTTTCTTTGCCTAATAATCCAAGAAAGTGGGAAATAAAATTATATCTCTAGTAGATCAATAAATATTTAGCATATTTCCTTTTATATAGATAAATATTCTGTCACGATTCGGATTTCCCACCGTCGGGACCGTGATGGCGCCTAACATCACACTCGCTAGGCAAGCCAACGTTAAAGTTCTATTCACCTTTTTTCTTTATATTTTATAGTTAAAATTAACAAAACTAAATCAAACAGAAATAAATGCGGAAGTACATAATAAACCGGCCATCTATATACTATTAATAATATCCAAACTATTACCACCCAGAAACTGGTGTCACAATCCACGAACATACTACGATTTGCTAAAAATACTGGTCTGAAAGAAAGTACATCTGTCTCGAAAGAAAACAAAACAGGAAAATAGAAACATAGGAGGGGACGCCAGGGCCTACGGACACCAGCAGGGCTACCTTGGGTCTCCTAGATGAAGTATCTGCAACCGACCTCTCGATCAGTCACTACCAGCTTCGAAATCTGCACAGAAAGTGCAGAGTGCAGTATTAGTACAACTGACCCCATGTACTGGTAAGTGTCGAGCCTAACCTCGACGAGGTAGTGACGATGCTACGGCGGGGCATTTACAATATAATCTGCAAACAGTATATAATAAAGCAAAAAGGAAATACGGAACGAATTGGAATAGTAACTTGCAGCAAAAATAAATACGGAACCCAATTATCTTGCCAGTACTCAGCTATAACCAATCCTTAATAGAGCTACAATACTACAGGAATAAATCACAGCAGAAGAAGAATACATAAACAACAAAATGATGCGGCGCGCATTCCGATCCCACCATATAATCAGTGACAATATAAACATTCACCCTTATTACTCATGTTGCGGCGTGCAACCCGATCCCACAAGTCCACCCTTATTACGCATCAATATATCACCCCTATTCCTCCTGTTGCGGCATGCAACCCGATCCCACCAGTCAACCCTTATTACTTAGGTTGCGGCGCGCAACCCGATCCCACCAGACAATCACATTTCATTTTATTCCTCCTATTGTGGCGTGTAACTCGATCACATCATATCAGTACCAATCACACAATAAGAACAAGGATTTCACAATTTAGCTCAAACCCTCCACAACATTTATGCTTCAAACCAAAGCAAACGAAAATCTATACAATTATGAAACTTCATCAATTAATACTACAGAGCGAGACCAACCAAAATGTACCATGAAGCACCGGTAAACCAACTTAAACCAATAATATGATACAATGAACTAAGGAACAATTAATACCTTCAATAAAGAAAACAACATCTAACAAGAAGCAATTAAACATGGAAGCATCAATAAGCATGTAGCAGTTAAGACCGGAAAACAATACATTAGGAGTGGGGAAGGGAACAGGCTAAACCGATAATTTGACGGTGCATAGGTACTCGTCACCTCACCTATACGTCACGCACATGAGTTTTTACATAGCAATTATGTCGGGGATCCCTAATCCCTCAAGTCAAAGTTAGACACAACACTTACCTCAATCCAACGGCCAACTCAAAGCTCAATTACCGCATTTCCTCTAGATTCCACCTCCAATCCACTCGTATCTAGTCATAATTAACTTAATAACATCAATTATCGCTAAAAAATTCAATTCCAATGCACAATTATAGGTTTCTCAATATTTTTCCCAAAAAGTCGAAAAGCGACCCCAGGCCCGCTTGGTCAAAACTCGAAGTTCGGACCAAAACTCGATTACCCATTCACCCCCGAGCCCGGATATACAATTGGTTTTGGAATCCGACCTCAATTTGAGGTCCAAATCCCCAAATTTCGAAATTCCTAAGTTCTACCCCAAAACACCCAATTCCACCATGAAAAACCCTAGATTCCATGATGAAATCTTGTAAAAAGATGCAAAAGATTGAAAGAAATGAGTTAAGAAATATTTACCTATGATTTGGGGAAGAGATTGCGTTTGGAAGATCGCCTCTTGAGGTTTAGGTTTTGAAAAATGGTAGAATGAATGAAAAATTCCGTCTAAGTCCAAACTTATCAGCTGCAGATGTCACATTTGCGACCTGAGCTTCGCAGTGCAAATGCGAGAAAAGTATCGCAAATGTGAACTTCTCGCATTTCTGCTGCCATCGCAAATGCGAACCAGGACTTCCGCAAATGCGGCCAACTGTTTGCAAATGCGAAATACCCAGTCCCCTCCCCTGCTTCGCAAATGCGATCATTTTTTAGCAAATGCGAGCCTCGCATTTGCGAGCAAGACCTCGCAATTGCGAAGTCTGCAGACTTGAAGCATACCAGCAGTTTTTCTTAAGTCCATCACTCCGTAGCCTATCTGAAACTCACCCGAGCCCTCGGGGCTCCAAACCAAACATGCGCACAAGTTTTAAAAAATCATACGAACTTGCTCACGCGATCAAATCGCCAAAATAACACCTAGAACTTCGAATTTAGCACCAAATTGCATGAATTTTTCAAGGAAGATTCAAAACTTCTATTTTCTCAACCAAAGGTGTGAATCACGCCAAATCAGTCCCGTTTCTCACCAAATTTCACAGATAAGGTATAAATATCATAACAGACCTGTACTGGGTTCCGGAACCAAAATACGGACCCGATACAACCGAGATCAACTATTAATCATTTTCTCAAAACCATTATAATTTCAGTTTAACAATTTTCATCAAAAACTCATTTCTCGGGCTAGGGACGCCGGAATTCGATTCCGGGCATATGCCCAGGTCCCATATTTTACTACGGACCCACCTGGACCGTCAGAACACGGGTACGGGTCCATTTACCCAAAACGTTGACTAAAGTCAACAAAAATCAACTTTTTAGGCCAATTATTATTATTTCTTAAATTTTTCACATAAAAGCTTTCCGGATACATGCCCAGACTGCGCACCCAAATTGAGGAGGAATAAAATGAGATTTTGAAGACCTCGGAACACGAAATCGAGTTCTAAAACATAAGATGACCCTTTGGGTCATCACATTCTCCACCTCTAAACAACCGTTCGTCCTCGAACGGACATAGAAAAGTACCTGAGACGATGAAAAGATAGGGATATCTGCTCCGCATATCGGACTCGAACTCCTAGGTAGCTGCCTCAACAGGCTGACCTCTCCACTGCACACAAACCGAAGGATAACTCTTCGATCTCAACTGACGAACCTGCCAGTCTAGAATAGCTACCGGCTCCTCCTCGTAAGTCAAATCATTGTCCAACTGGACAGTGCTGAAACCTAATACGTGGGATGGATCACCGTGATACTTCCGAAGCATGGACACATGAAACACTAGATGAACCACTGATAAACCTGGGGGCAATGCAAGTTTGTAGGCCACTTCTCCCACTCGATCAAGGATCTCAAAAGGCCTGATAAACCTAGGGCTTAACTTGCCCTTCTTCCCAAATCTCATCACACCCTTCATGGTTGAACCCAAAGCAACACTCTCTCTCCGACCATGAATGCCACATCACGAACCTTACGGTTGGCATAACTCTTTTGCTTGGACTGAGCTATACGAAGTCTATCTTGAATGATCTTATACTTATCCAAGGCATCCTGCACTAAGTCTGTACCAACAATCGAGCCTCCCCCGGCTCAAACCACCCACCAGCGATCGACACCGTCTACCATATAGTGCCTCATAGGGAGCCATCTGGATACTCGATTGATAACTGTTGTTGTAGGCAAACTCCGCTAACGGCAAGAACTGATCCCAAGAACCTCCAAAGTCAATAACACAGGCGTGGAGCATATCCTCCAAGATCTGAATAGTACGCTCGGACTGTCCGTCCGTCTGAGGATGAAACGTTATGCTCAACTCGACCCGCGTACCCAACTCACGCTGTACTACCCTCCAAAAAAGCGAGGTAAACTGCGTACCTCGATCAGAAATAATAGACAGGGGCACACCATGAAGACGAACAATCTCACGGATATAGATCTCTGCCAACTGCTCCGAAGAATAGGAAATTGCCACGGGAATGAAATGTGCTGACTTGGTCAGTCTATCCACAATAACCCAAACTGCGTCGAACTTTCTTTGAGCCAATGGGAGTCCAACAACGAAATCCATAGTGATACACTCCCACTTCCACTCAGGAATATCTATCTTCTGAAGCAAACCACCAGATCTCTGATACTCGTACTTTACTTGCTGACAATTCAAACACCGAGCTACATACGCAACAATATCCTTTTTCATCCTCCTCCACCAATAATGCTGCCGCAAGTCCTGATACATCTTAGCAACGCCTGGATGAATAGAATACCGGGAACTGTGATCCTCCTCTAGAATCAACTCACGAAGCCCATCCACATTAGGCACACAAACACGACCATGCATCCTCAAAACTCCATCACCTCCCACCGTAACCTGCTCGGCATCATCATGCTGCACTGTGTCCCTATGTACAAGCAAATGAGGGTCATCATATTGCCGATCTCTGATACGCTCAAATAAGGAAGACCGAGCAACTATACAATCTAGAACACGGCTGGGCTCAGACACATCCAACCTTACCAACTTATTGGCCAAAGCCTGAACATCCAAAGCAAGTTGTCTCTCATCGACTGGAATATATGCAAGTATACCCATACTAGCCGACTTCCTACTCAAAGCATCGGCCACCACATTGGCCTTTCCGGGATGATACAAGATGGTGATATCATAGTCTTTCAATAGCTCCAACCACCTCCTTTGCCTCAAATTAAGCTCCTTCTGCTTGAACAAATACTGTAAACTCTTATGATCAGTGAACACCTCACACGACACGCCATATAGATAGTGCCTCCAAATCTTCAGCGCGTGAACAATGGTTGCTAGCTCCAAGTCATGAACTGGATAATTCTTCTTGTGAATCTTCAACTGCCGCGAAGCATATTCAATAACCTTGCCACCCTGCATCAATACTGCACCAAGTCCAATACGAGATGTGTCACAATATACTGTATAGGGCCCTGAACATGTGGGCAACACTAACACCGGCCGTAGTCAAAGCTGTCTTGAGCTTTTGAAAGCTCGCCTCACACTCGTCCGACCATCTGAATGGGGCACCCTTCTGGGTCAACCTGGTCATCGGGTCTGCTATAGATGAAAACCCATCAACAAACCGATGGTAATAACCCGCTAAACCTAAGAAACTCCGGATCTCTGAAGCGGATGTGGGTCTAGGATAGTCCTTGACTACCTCAATCTTCTTAGGGTCCACCTAAAGACCCTCTGCTGATACAACATGACCCAAGAAAGCAACTGAACTCAACCAAAACTCACATTTCAAAAACATAGCATATAACTAACTGGCTGTCTCTCAGAGTCTGAAGAACGATCCGAAGATGCTGCTCATGCTCCTCTCCACTGCGGGAGTAGATCAAGAAATCATCAATAAAAACAATCACGAAGGAATCCAGATGGGCTTGAACACCCGGTCCATCAAATCCATAAATGTTGCTGGGGCATTTTTCAACCCAAATAACATCACTAGTAACTCATAATGCCTGTATCGAGTCCGAAAAGTTGTCTTAGGGACATCGGATGCCCTAATCCTCAACTGATGGTAGCCAGACCTCAAATCGATCTTTGAAAACACCTTGGTACCCTGAAGCTAATCAAATAAGTCATCAATCCTCGGCAATAGATACTTGTTCTTATTGGTGACTTAGTTCAACTGCCAATAGTCTATGCACATCCTCATCAACCCATTCTTCTTCTTTACAAACAACACCGGCGCACCCCAGGGCGAGACACTAGGTCTAATAAAGCCCTTATCAAGCAAATCTTGCAACTACTCCTTCAAATTTTTCAATTCTGGCGGGGCCATGCGGTACGGCGGAATAGAAATGGGCTGAGTGCCCGGAGCCAAATCAATGCAAAATTCAATATCCCTGTCGGGTGGCATCCCCGACAGGTCTGCAGGAAATACCTCTGGGAACTCCCGAACAACTGGCACAGAATCCATCAATAAGCCAAACACCCCTTCTCGACCATACGTCGAGCCTTCATATAAGAGATAACCCTGCTGGTAGAATGACCAGGAATCCCTCTCCACTCTAATTGAGGCAACCCCGACAATGCTAAGGTCACAGTCTTGGCATGACACTCCAATATAGCATGATAAGGTGACAGCCAATCCATCCCCCAAAATGACATCAAAATCAACCATATCGAGAAGTAGGTGTCACGACCCGGATTTCCCACCATCGGGATCGTGATGGCGCCTACTCGTGGTAGCTAGGCAAGCCAACTTATTTACCTTTTCATCACTAAACAATTATTTTAACAATTTATAGCATCAATATAGAACATGAAATTTACTAAGAATAATAGCGGAAGTCTGATTTATAAATCTGAATCAAAACGCGGAACAGTTAATAATAGCCCCTACCCAAGATTTGGTGTCACATCACTCACGAACCACTAAGAATATACTAAATACAAAGGTCTGAAAGAAACATAGAAGCTGTCTGTCTCCAAACAAGGAGGCAACAGTCTAAAAGAGAATATAAAGAAGAGACGCCGGGCCTGCGGACGCCTGCAAGGCTACCTCGGTCTCGTGATAATGAAAGCCTACTCCCGTACTAATGTTGTTGCTGCTCCTCAAAACCTGGACCTGTGCAAAAAATGCACAGAAGCGTAGCATCAGCACAACCGACCCCATGTGCTGGTAAGTGTCTAGCCTAACCCCGACGAAGTAGTGACGAGGCTAGACTGGACACCACATAAAACTGTGCAGTTATAAATATACAACGGAAACAAAATACCAAACAACTAGAAATATGGGAGGGGGGAACATGCTGTGGGGAGATAACAATAACAGTAAATCCGAAGTAGTCAATCTAGGTGCAACTTACAATTTAAAGCGAACAAGAAACTAATACCAACACTAAACACATTTGCATCAATAACTGTTGCGGCGTGCAACCCGATCCACAATTATCACTGTTGCGGCGTGCAACCCGATCCACAATTATCACTGTTGCGGCGTGCAACCCGATCCATAATAATCACTGTTGCGGCGTGCAACCCGATCCACAATTATCACTGTTGCGGCGTGCAACCCGATCCACAATTATCATTGTTGCGGCGTGCAACCCGATCCACAATTAACATTGTTGCGGCGTGCAACCCGATCCGTAATGTATACCTCTCAACCTTATCCAAGCAACAGTCACAAATAAAGAGCAAGGGAGTAAACAAGTATTTGGAAAGAAATCCCAACAAGGGTACAGGAACAATCAATAACAACCATGCAAGAGTAAATCGTTATTTCTCTTTTTCTTTCATTTTCATATCCTAACTCTCATTAGCACTCGTGTCAAGCTCTAAGGCATTTCTCATTTCACATGCTCTCACCATTTGTATTTCAGACCGAGCCAATGCTCCACGAAGTTCTACAATCAAAATATCTTTCACAATGTGTTTACCACGTATAGAAGCCATCAATGACATGGAAGGCATAACAATATCCAAACAACTCACGTATAAGGACTCACGGTCATGCTAGAGCCCAATGTATAGGAACTCGTCACCATGCCTATACATCGTACTCGATCATTTAGCAATTAGCAAACACGACACGACTCCTATTCCCTCAAGATAGGGTTAAACCAAACACTTACCTCAGCTTCCACGGCCAACAAAATCCTCTACGACCGCTTTCCCTCTCGAATTCGGCTCCAACTCGACCAAATCTATGCAATAAGGACTTCATGATACAATGTGTGCTAAACAAATCAAACCCAATGACTAATTATAGCTTTTTCATCAATTTACCCCAAGAGGTCAAAAATGCCCCCGGGCCCACATGGTCAAAACCCGAGATTCGAACCAAAACCCGCTTACCCATTCCCCCATGAACTCAAATATGTAAGTTATTTTGGAATCGGACCCCGAATTGAGGTCCAAAACCCTTAGAAAACCTAGGTTCTACCCTAAATTTCCAATTTCCCCATTAAAATCTTTGTTTTGAAGTTGAAATTATGTTTAAGGATGTTAAGGAGTAAAGAAAATCAGTTAGAAAACACTTACCAATCGTTTTGAAGAAGTGGAATCATTTGGAAAATCGCCTCCTATGTTTTGGGTTTTGAAAAAGTGAAAAATGACTGAAAATCCCGACTTTATATACTGTGCTGAAGACTGGCGCGGACCGCACAAAAATGCACCGCGGCCGCGCCGAGGAAGGGAAGAAAAATGACTCTCTGAACCTACCCAGCGCGGGCCGCACTGATTTGGTGAGCGGCCGCGCTGGTCGGCCTAGAATTCACTGGCCCTCTGAACCTAGCCACGCGGACCGCGCGGAAATGACCGCGCCGCGCTGGGGGCCTGCAACCCTTGAACCTGCAACCATCTGCTATCTTTCTAGCCTAAGACCTCCCGGGACCTACTCAAAACTCACCCGAGCCCTCAGGGCTCCAAACCGAACATACATATAAACTTAAAAACATCCTACGGACTCATCCGTGCGATCAAATCGCCCAAACAACATCAAAATCATCAAATTAGGCCTCAAGACCCAGGATTTCCTTCCAGATTCCATGAAACGTCAAATTTACTGCTTCTAGCTCAAAACACGTCAAGTGACGTCCAAATCTAACCAAACTTCACAGCAATTGCTTAACTCATATTTAAGACTTGTGCCGGGCGTCGGAACCAAAATACGAGCCCAACAGCACAGTCTTCTAAACAAATAACACTTTCCAATTCTTTAATTATTTTCAGAAAACAATTTCACGTAAAAATTCATTCCTCGGACTCTAGACCACGGAATTTGATTCCGGGAACACCCCTAAGTCTCATATTTTCCTACGGACCCTCCGGGACTATCGAATCACGAGCCCGGGTCCGTTTGCCCAAAACGTTGACCGAAGTCAAACTTAAACAATTAAATACCAAGATTTAACAATTTTTCTCACAAATTTCATATTTAAACTTTTCTGGCTACGCGCCCGGACTGCGCACACAACTCGAGGCAACCCCAAATGAGGTTTTCACGACCTCAGAAGTACAGAGCGAGTAGGAATACAGATGATGACCCTTTGGGTCATCACAGTAGGAGATCTACACTAGTCTCAAGACCCCCAATAATAACCACACACGAACGATATACACGATCTACAACAATAAAATCCCATACCGGTATGGACACATACACGGGAACACTCAAAGAATCACGAGGCACAACCAAATATGGAGCAAAATAAGATGACACATAGGAGTATGTAGACCCTGGATCAAATGAAACTGAAGCATCTCTACTGCAAACTGAAACAGTACATGTGATAACAACATCGAATCACTCAGCCTCAGGCCTGGCTGGGAAAGCATAACATCGGGGCTGGGCCCCACTGCTCTGATACCAACTTGTCACTCCCCGGATTTCCCACCGTCGGGATTGTGATGGCGCCTAGCATCGCACTCGCTAGGCAAGCCAACGTTAGAGTTCTATTCACATTTATCCTTTACATTTTATAGTTAAAATTAACAAAACTAAATCAAAAAGAAATAAATGCGGAAGTACATATTAAACCGGCCATCTATATACTATTAATAATACATAAGCTATTACCACCCAAAAACTGGTGTCACAATCCACGAGCATACTACGATTTGCTACAAATACTGGTCTGAAAGAAAGTACATCTGTCTCGAAATAAAAGAAAATAGGAAAATAGAAACATAGGAGGGGACGCCAGGGCCTGCGGACACCAGCAGGACTACCTTGGGTCTCCTAGATGAAGTATCTGCAATCGACCTCTCGATCAGCCACTACCAGCTCCGAAATATGCAGAGAAAGTGCAGAGTGCAGTATCAGTACAACCGACCCCATGTACTGGTAAGTGTCGAGCCAAACCTCGACGAGGTAGTGACAAGGCTACGGCGGGGCATTTACAATATAACCTGCATAGAGTATATAATAAAGCAAAAAGGAAATATGGAACTAATTGGAACAGTAACTTGCAGCAAAAATAAATACGGAACTCAATTATCTTGCTAGTACTCAGCTATAACCAATCTTTAAGAGAGTTAAAATACTACAGGAATAAATCACGGCAGAAAAAGAATACATAAACAACAAAATGATGCAACGCACATCCCGATCCCACAATATAAGCAGTAACAATATAAACATTCACCCTTATTACTCCTGTTGCGGCGTGCAACCCGATCCCACCAGTCCACCCTTATTACTCCTCAATTATCACCCTTATTCCTCATGTTGCGGCGTGCAACCCGATCCTACTAGTCCACCGGGATACTCCTGTTGCGGCGTGCAACCCGATCCCACCAGATAATCACATTTCACCCTTATTTCTCCTATTGCGGCGTGCAACCCGATCCTACCATATAAGTACCAATCACACAATAAGAACAAGGATTTCACAATTTAGCTCAATACCTCCACAATATTTATGCCTCAAACCAAAGCAAGCAAAAATCTATACAATTATGAAACTTCATAAATTAATACTACACAGCGAAACTAACCAAAATGTACCATGAAGCACCGGTAAACCAACTTAAACCAATAATGTGATATAATGAACTATGGAACAATTAATACCTTCAATAAAGAAAACATCTAACAAGAAGCATTTAAACATGTAAGCATCAATAAGCACGTAGCAGTTAAGACGGGAAAATAATACATTAGGAACGGGGAAGGGAACATGCTAAACATATAATTTTGTGGTGCATAGGTAATCGTCACCTCACATATACGCCACACACATGGATTTTCACATAGCAATTAAGTCAGGGATCCCTAATCCCTCAAGTCAAAGTTAGACACAATACTTACCTCAATCCAACGACCAACTCAAAGCTCAATTACCGTTTTTCCTCTAGATTCCACCTCCATTCTACTCGTATCTAGTCATAATTAACTTAATAACACCAATTATCGCTGAAGAAATCAATTCCAATGATTAATTATAAGTTTCCCAACATTATCCCCAAAAAGTCAAAAATCGACCGCGGGCCCGCTTAGTCAAAATTGGAAGTTCGGACCAAAACTCGATTACCCATTCACCCCCGAGCCCGAATATACAATTGGTTTTGAAATCCGACCTCAATTTGAGGTCGAAATCCCCAAATTTCGAAATTCCTAAGTTCTACCCGAAAACACCCAATTCCACCATGAAAAACCCTAGATTCTATGATGAAATCTTGTAAAAAGATGCAGAAGATTGAAAGAAATGAGTTAAGAATCATTAACCTATGATTTGGGGAAGAAATTGCCTTTCGAAAATCGCCTCTTGAGGTTTAGGTTTTGAAAAATGGGAGAATGAATGAAAAACCCCGTCTAAGTCCAAACTTATCAGCTGCAGATGTCGCATTTGTGACCTGATCTTCGCATTTGCGAAGCTCGCAAATGCGAGAAAAGAATCGCAAATGCGAACTTCTCGCATTTCTGCTGCCATCGCAAATGCGAAGTCCAAGTCGCAAATGCGAACCAGGACTTCCGCAAATGCGCCCAACTCTTCGCAAATGCGAACTACCCAGTCCCCTCCACTGCTTCGCAGATGCTATCATTTTATGCAAATTCAAGGCTCACATTTGCGAGCCAGACCTCGCAATTGCGAAGTCTGCAGACCTAAAACATACCAGCAATTTTTCTTAAGTCCAAATCACTCCGTAGCCTATCCGAAACTCACGCGAGCCCTCGGGGCTGCAAACCAAACATGCACACAAGTCTTAAAACATCATACGAACTTGCTCGCTTAATCAAATCACCAAAGTGACACCTAGAACTACGAATTTAGCACCAAATTGCATGAAATTTTCAAGAAAGTTTCAAAACTTCTATTTTCTCAACCAAAGGTCCGAATCACGCCAAATCAGTGTCGTTTCTCACCAAATTTCATAGATAAGGTATAAATATCATAACGGACCTGTACCGGTTTCGAAACCAAAATACGGACCCGATACCAACGAGATCAACTATTAACCATTTTCTCAAAACTATTATAATTTCAGTTTAACAATTTTCATCAAAAATTCATTTCTCGGGCTAGGGACCTCGGAATTCGATTACGGACATACGCCAGGTCCCATATTTTACTATAAACCCACCAGGACCGTCAGAACACGGGTCCGGATCCATTTACCTAAAACGTTGACCAAAGTCAACAAAAATTAACTTTTTAGGCCAATTGTTATTATTTCTTAAATTTTTCATATCAAAGCTTTTCGGATACACGTCCGGAATGCGCAAGAAAATCGAGGAGGAATAATGAGGTTTTGAAGACCTCGAAACGCAGAATCGAGTTAAACATAAAATGACCCTTTGGGTCATCACATATTCAGTTCTATACTACAATATAGGTAGACACATCAAATAAATTTTTAAACCTTTTTCATATAAAAACATTCCTCAACATATATTTTTTTTAAAAAGATAAGTGATGGACTGGTTATGAGAGTATTTTTGTGAACAAATAATTATTTTAGAAATTGTGCAATACTTTAATAAATCAAACAAAGTAATGGATAAGAAATATGTCAGCATAACTAATACATTTTATTCAGCGTTATTCTTATGCACCCTAGCAAACAACCCCTAACAATATAGTAAAATTATACCTAAGTTAAATCTAAAAGTATATTAGTATAATATGTGGTCGGACATGTACGATCTTGATTATAATTTTTTTTTTGCTTTTTCAAAATGCTGCAAATAAATTTAGCAAAGTATTATTAAGTACTCCTCCTCCTCTGTTTCAAATTAGATGGGGTAATTTTCTTTTTAGTCTGTTTCAAAATAAATGACACATTCTACTTTAAACTCTTTATTTTATCCATTTTACCCTAAATGAGAAGTTTTTAAAACCACACAAATGTCATGGTCCCACAAAATTTTTATCCCTTAAGCTTTTAAGACTACAAGTTTCAAAAAAAAATTTTCTTTAACTCCGTGCCGAGTTAATCTACCTCATTTAAATTTAAACAGGGGGAATATATACCTATAGATTAGAATATGGGTGCCTAAAGAATTAATAAAAAGAATAGCGCGTACTAGGATTTTCTTGAGAGAATTCCGACAAATTTGCATGGAAGTCAAACTGCCAGATCTCACGACCTAGTTGATGAATATGGAGATCCCTCTATAAAACACCAACTTCTCTTCGTACAAGCATAACACAAGTAGTTTCAAGAAGATCAAAGCAAAAGACTGTAATGAGCCGATTGGTCGTTTTTCTTTCTAAAACCCTGCTCCTCTAAATAAGACTTTCCGTACTTGCTTTTACTGATTTATAACGTGCGGAGATGGTTGGTTTGGGAGTTGGAAGAGCTTGGGTTGAAATCGGAACACTTGATTCCTTACGGTTGGCTTAAAAGGCCAAGTTTGACTTTGGTCAATATTTTGAGTAAACGGGATTTGAAGGTTCCAACAGGTTCGTATGATGATTTCAGACTTGCACGTATATCTGGATCGGGTTTTGGATGACCCGGGAGCGTTTTGGCGCCTAATAGTGAAAGTTAATTCTTTAAGGATTTCAAAGTCCTTTAAATTTGGTTTGGAGCGAGTTTTTGTGATATCGAGGTTCGAACGGAATTCCGAGGTCGGGAATAGTTCCATAATGTCATTTAAGACTTGCATGCAAAATTTGGTATCATTCCGAGTAGTATAAGTACGTTTCGGCACAATGGAAGTAGATTGAAGAACTTAAAGTTCATAACTTTGATTCAATTGGTTTTAGGGTATGATTCTTAGTTTTAATGTTATTTCGAGAATTTCGAGGGTTCGAGCGAGTCCATTTTATGATTTCAAACTTGTCGGTATGTTCAGGCGGGGCCCAGGGGGCCCGAAGTGTCAATCGGACGAGGCTCGAGCTAAGTTAAAAATTTGAGAAGGAGTTGAAGCTCCAGTTGCTATCATAACCGCACCTGCGGTTGGCCAGCCGCAGGTGCGAGCTCGCAGAAGCGGTTGAAGCATCGCAGATGCGGCCCAAGGGGAGGAGTCCAGGTTCCACAGATGCGACTCCTCTCCCGCAGATGCGACCCCAGCTGGCCCGGCCCATTCCCGCAGAAGCGGACAATCGTCCGCAGAAGCGAAACTGCAGATGCGGTGATGCACTACAGGTGCGGAAATCGCTGAAGGCGGTGGCCTTCATTTAATACGGGAGTTTGTCATTTTGACTCATTTCACTCCATTCTTGGGCGATTTGGGAGCTTCAAAGGGGGAGATTTCAACCTAGCTTTGCGATTTAAGTAATTTCTACATAATGTGAGTTTAATACATAGTTTAGGGGTAGATTACAACATGTAAATTAGTGAAAATTATGAGTTTAGAGTAAAACCTAGGGTTTTGATAAAAATGAGATTTAACCACGAAATTTGTTATGGAATGTAGTAGAAATCATATATTCTTGATCCTAAGGTTATGGGTAATAACTTCCTTCAAAAATTTCCGAGATCCGGACACCTGGGCCCGGGGATGAATTTTAGGAACCTTGCATTTAGGGTTGGAAAATTACTTTAATATTTAGAATATGACTCTTGAGTATATATTTACTAATTCGACTCCGATTTGAGGGTTTAAGCGCATTCTTGAATTTGGAAGTAAGCGTTGGGGCAAAGGTAAGTCTCTTTTCTAACCTTTTAAGAGGGAATTAACCCCATAGGTGAATTAAATATATGTATGTACCTATCTGTGGTGGCTACGTACGTACGTGGTGACGAGAGTCCGTACGTAGCTACTATTATGCTAATTGTCCGGGTAGTTTAGGACCCGTATCATGCTATACTTGCAATGCTTGCGTCCTTACTTGTTATTATAATCACTTCAGTCATGTTGGCAATTGGTAAAAAAAATATACAGACGGTTATACTCACTTACTTACGAATTTGTATGAATTACTTGACTGTAAATGGAAAATGTGTGTTTTCTTGGAAATAACTTGTCATTTGTGGATCGGGCCGAGCACCTCGGTAGTAATAGATTCATCTATGGTTCGCGCCATTCGACCCTCTGGCAGTGCACAGTTTAATTTTATATTGGAACGGACGTACGACCTCGGCATAACCTGCGGAAGTTATTTATTCGGGACTTCCCGTGATTTATACTGCTTAAATGCTTGAAACGTAAGTTGTTACATGATATGACCGAAATTGAGTTGTTGTTTATGAAAGAATGTCTTACTTCTCCCAGTTCTTAAACTGTCATTATTATTCATGTTGTTCATGCTTAGTGTAACAGTTAAATTATATTATTATTGACCCTAGGGAATGTCAAGTCGACCCCTCGTTACTACTTCTTCGAGGTTAGACTGGATACTTACTGGGTACATATTGTTTATGTACTCATACTACGCTTTTGTACTTAATTGTACAGGATCTGAGGCAGGTGCATCTAGCTACCCGTCTGGCGCGCATTCCTGATATTTGATCGAGATTTACGGTGGGCCTTCTGAGCCGTTCAGCAGCATACCAGAGTCTCTCCTTTTGTTATTGCTGTCTATTCTATTTCAGGTAGTAGGATAGTTATATTTTTGTACATTCTACTAGCTGCCCTCGTACTTGTGACACTAGATCCTGGCACACACATTAGTAGACTATTATTTTTGGGTTGTATTCCTATAATCATGATTTCCTTTAGTCATTTCCGTTTCATTTGCGTTATAAATTTATTATTTATCGACGGTTTTAAAAATTTAAGTTAAGTAAAAGTTGGGATTGTTTAATAAAATAAACGAGAATTCACTAGTTAATTAGTGTTGGCTTGCCTAACAACGGTGTTGGGCGCATCACGACCTGTATTGGAATTTGAGTCGTGACAAAGATGGTGTTTGGATTAACTTATTTTAAGTGCTTTTGGCTTTTAAGAACTTTTTTTAGTTTGTGTGGTGTTTGGCAATGATAAAAAGTGCTTAAAACACTTACTTTTAGGCATAAAAAGTACAAAAATTAGCTAAAAGCCAAAAGTTGGGTATGTGTTTGGCTAAACTTATAAGTTGGTCAAACTACCTTATAAGCACTTTTTGGCTTTTCTACGTATTTGGTAAACATCCAAAGTGCTTATAAGTCAAGTACTTAGAGGGTGTTTGGCTAAGCTTATAAGCGGGTCAAACTGGCTTATAAGCACTTTTTGGCTTATCTACGCGTTTGAAAAAATTAAAAGTGCTTATAATTTAAGTGCTTATAAGCCAAAAATAAGCCAAAAGCCATAAGTTGGTCTCCCCCAGCTTATCAAATTTCAGCTTATAAGCACTTTAGGTTTGACCAAAATATTTACTATTCTATCCCTAAAATACTTCTTTTTAAAACAAAACTCTTCGTATACCCAGTTCTTCAACTGCTTATTATTAATTTCAGCACTTTTACCCAAACACGTAACTGCTTATTTTTAAAATCAGCTTCAGCACTTAAAAGTGATTTTTAGCACCTAATGCTTATTAGCTACTCTAAATCAGCTAAGCCAAACGAGCTCTTAAAAGCTAAAATCAGTCATAAACCATAAGTTGGTCACCCCCAACTTATGACTTTTCAGCTTATAAGCACTTTTAGTTTGACCAAGACTTTTAGTAGTTTATCCTTAATAATAATTTTTTAATTTAAATAATATTTTTCCCAAATAAATTTTTTAATTTTTATCTTCATTCCATATTCGTTGTTATCATTTTCTCTACAAAGAAACTTTTCTATTCATAATCTTTTGTAAAAATTGTAAGGGTATTTAGTCTTTTTAACAGAAGAATAGCTTATTAGTCTTTTCCTACCAAACATATCAACTACTTATTACCAACTTCAGCACAACTATCCAAATACGTAAATGCTTATTTAAAATATCAGTTTCAGCGCTTAAAAATATTTTTCAGCACTTCTAACTTATGACTTTTGACTTTTAGCTTAAAAGCTACTTTTTATAAACCAATCCAAACACCTAAAAAGACAAAGTAAATCACGAAGCTAACATCTTAGAATAATCCTAGTAATTCTCGTCCTTGTATCCTCCCTCCAACTCCAAGTTGAAGGTTTGAGGAAACTCAAAGACCACCACCACCATCATCTTTCTTCGCCACCAAAGATTGCTGATCAAGGAAAACAAAGATTCAATGTTAGCAACTTGAAATGGTTTAATCAGAATCGAAATAACTCTACTTCTTCTTCATCCATTGATGTTGCGATGACAAATCAAGCATATCCTGTCCCTAATCGGGGATATGCTAATTGGCTAGAATTAACCCATTTTTCATTGATTGGCATCAAGTGGCCAATAAATGTATATCACAATAATAATATGTATATCACAATCTTAATTTTCTTTTTTTATGTATGTCAAAATCTTATTTTCCTCTTTGTTATATTTAAAATATGAAATTATAAATATATTGTTTATCATTTATTGTTGTGTTTATATCTAAGTGTATAACACAAAAATAATTGTGTTATTTGTATATCACTATGTATAACACATCAAATAATGTGTATATCATAATGTATATCTCACCTTTATTTTCCGTCTTTATATATATTAAGATGTATATCAAAATTTTCTTTTTCTTTTTTGTATATCTCAGCGTGCAAAATAACTCATGTATATCAGTGATATCTCATGTATATCATGTTTATCTGGGTATATCCATAAAAATTTGTATTATATATACAATATAATATACACGGGCGTCCATACAAAAATTGTGTTGTATACACGATATACAAAGTGATATACACAGATGTCCTTAAAAACTTGTGTGTGATATACACTGATGTACACGATATACAACGTGATATACGCATGTCGCAGGTCTGATTTTTTACCTGAAACCAGTCTAAATCACTTCTAATCTCGCTCAAATTTTGTATACAGCCTCGTTTAGGTATTTTCAACCAATTTCAATCACACCCTCTCGTTCAATCCAACCAAAAAGGAGAAGAGAGAAGAAAAATAAAGTTGAAATGTATTTTTTTCCCTCTTAGTTTTTGCTTCTGATTTTCTCTGATGTGAGATCAACCTTGTCTTTTCATCCTACTGATTTTTTTTTTTTGCATAATTTGCAAGAATGAGGATGAATTCACCGATCAACACCAAAAATTGGCCATGTGACAAATAACACAAGAAAATCCACAAGAAAACATCTATTTTCAAATTAGTTGGAGGAATTTTCTATTTGTTCAATTTGGATTGTACTGGAGACACGAGAAACCAAATGGGTTTACGTTAGGATTGTGTCTATTATAGCAGTGTCAATCGGTCCCTTTACTATTCGAAAAAGTGTTCGCTCTTCGCTTCTCATCTCTATGAACCAATAATATTTCTGAAAAATGTATCAACCATTACAACTTCCCAAAGATTATCAAAGAACACATGCCCTTCCAAATACAGATTGAAGAACAAATTTGCTAGATTGAAGAAAGAAGAAAAAAAGAAAAGATTGGAGAAGAAATACGGGGAGAGAGAAGAAAAAATACGGGAAGAGAGAATAAATAAGAAACTAGGGTTATTTAGAATTTGACTATATAATGCCAATTTTTTTGGATTACTTTTGCCAAACCTAATATAGGGCTAAAATATTGCCAATTCTCTTTACGTGTTGTCATGTCCATGCCAATTTTTCGGAATTGGCCATTAGTTAAATTTCCTTTGGTTTACTGTTTTTTAGCCTTTAAAATGTTGTTACGATTTAGTTTGTTCTTTCACACTTCCTATTCATTTTCCTATACAATTTTTTGAAATGAAATACCTATTTGTTTGTCGTGGCTATTGCACAAGATTGCAAAGCCAGCATGTGTCACGTCCTTTCCGCAAGAATTGAAGTGAGTGAAGTGTTTT
Source organism: Nicotiana attenuata (assembly GCF_001879085.1). NCBI lineage: Eukaryota > Viridiplantae > Streptophyta > Magnoliopsida > Solanales > Solanaceae > Nicotiana > Nicotiana attenuata. The sequence continues at coordinate 29,682 of NW_017670914.1, read as the reverse complement.
ATATTAGTGACATCTTGTTGTTGATTAAGTAATTTCGTTTTCGAATTGATGGTTCTTTTTGCAATTCAATTTGACGATCTAAATGTATCGCATATTTACTGTTAAAGATTGTGTTCACGGTAAACCAGAGAATGTTGTTTTTGGCGTCCGAAGGGGACAATGGTGCCAAAAGAAGTCACAACATTATACTAGAATTTTAGTGTCCAATTGGATTTTTCATACTCCTTGCTAATTATGTGGAAAACGCTGTTTTTTTCTTCTTCTTCTTCAAATTATTTAGCTATGGATATACAATATCAGTATCTCATAGCATCAAATTTTGAGCAAAAATTTGTTTATATATTATACTTCATAATTAATGAGTTTCTAACTTTCTATGATCTAACGAATATATGCAATCCCTAATATGGACTTTTAGTAATTTTGGGGCAGCATATAGCCGCATTCTGTGTATCAATCTTAGAAGTAAGTCCATAAACTTTCACAATGGATGCACATATTGGACCCTTTTTCTCATGGAAATTTTACCTCATGTAGCAAAGGTATACATCCTATTTATTATAAGTTAAAATTATTTTAAAATATCATTTTCTATAACTACCTTTTATATTTTATAGCAAAATAAGTATTTATGTATATACTACCGTTGAGGCAGTTTTTCCTCTCTTAGACAGCTGGACATAGCTATTTTAAGGTGCTTGCCGTTATTGTATTCATGAATACATGGCGCGAATACATTTGAATACATGCGCGTACAGCTGGACTACCCTGATTTTAGGCACTTTTTACTGTTGTATTCATGAATACAGCAGCGCGAATACATGTGAATACATGCGCGTACAGTTGGACTACCATGAGTTTAGGCGCTTTTTGCTGATGTATTCATGAATACATGGGGCGAATACATGTGAATACATGCGCGTATAGCTGGACTACCATGATTTTAGGTGCTTTTTACTGGTGTATTCATGAATACAGCAGCACGAATACATGTTGTCACACCTCCTTTTTTCGAAGGTGGGGAGTGTTTCCAATTAAAGTGACATTATTCGAAATGGGATTATTTATTTAAAAGTCTTACCGTCGCCACTTGGAATAATTATTATGGTGTCCAAGTCACCGGTTTATATTAAAATCCCAAATCGATGAGATTGGCTCTATTTTTCGTTCGCGAACACAGAAGACCGGATAAGAAATTCTGTTAATCCGGGAGAAGGTGTTAGGCACTCCCGAGTTCTGTGGTTTTAGCACGGTCGCTCAACTATTGATAATTGACCTAATTATCTAATTTATTACATGTTTGGAAACTATTATGCATTTTTAACTTTTTAAACGCCTTTAATTAATCAATTAACCACTTTTAAAATTTATGGAATTTATTTAAATAATTCGCGGTGTCGCGCACTTATTGTTCTTGTACACATTGCGAATCGCGTCACGTAAAATGCACCCACAATTTACAACATATTTATTATTATTATCATTTGAAGTTACGATCGAGTCGCGTAAAACGCGCACTTTAATTGGGATTATGTATCATGACTATGCGACGGGAACCATACCCTTAATCACGATTTTTTAGTTACGCGCCTAAAGCAAACTACTATATTTATGAATTATTCCTTCCCATGTGTTGGGATTCTACGTAAAAGTCAAGAGCTTATGGAGTTAGACCGTAGGAGTTCAAATATCTTTGTTACTTATGAAATTGTGCTACTATTTAAACAATTATTTCACATCATAAAATTGGTGACCCATGAATTGAGGGAAAGATTAATTAATGATGAATTCTTGACTAAGGATTAGTTGACGTGAAACTGCTGATTTTAGGAGTTGAAAAATGCTTCCGATGGATTTACTTAGTTACTAAGATAGTTAGGAGTAGGTTTCACAGTATCATGAGTTATACATGAGGAAATACTCACGTTCAGACCTCAACCAGGGGAAGTGCACGGTTGGCCACTAAAAACACATGTATTTACTTTTAAGCCACCGTTTAAAATGTCTTTAGTCTTTAGCCACTGCTTTAATAAATTTTAACTGCCCGGACGAAAATACCCTTCTGCTCATGTCCTTAACTTCAGGACTTCAGGACTACATGTCCTTAACTTTTGAACTTGGAACTCTAAGTTCGGGACTTCAGGACTACATGTCCTTAACTTTTGAACCTGTAACTCTAAGTTCAGGACTTCAGGACTACATGTCCTTAACTTTTGAACTTGGAACTCTAAGTTCAGGACTTCAAGGTTACATGTCCTTAACTTTTGAACTTGGAACTCAAACTTCAAGACCAAGCGTCCTTAACTTTTGAACTTGTAAGTAAAAGTTAAGGACCTATTGTCCTTAAATTTTGAACTTGTAACTGTAAGTTAAGGACTGCTTGTCCTTAACTTTTGAACGTGTAACTGTAAGTTAAGGACTGTCTGTCCTTAACTTTTGAATTCAATAGTGTGTTGAATGTGGATGACAGAGTGAATGGAGTTCCGGTACATCAAGCAGAAATGATTGACTTTCAAAATTGCATTGAGGATATTGGAGTAGGACAAATCACAAAGAGAGGTAGCAGATTTTCATGGAGTAATAAAAGGGATGCAGAAATCAGAATATACAGTCACATAGATTGGGCCTTTGGGAATGCTGACTGGTTCAATAATTATAATGGGATAGAGGCAATATACATGCTACCAGAATGTTCTGATCATACCCCTATTTTGATAAACACTGATGTGGTTAAGGTCGGAATGAAAAGACCTTTCAGACTATTAACCTCAGTGATGCAACAAAGAGAATACAAGGTAGTAGTACAGAACATTTGGGGGCAGGAGATTCAAGGTTATCCAATGTACTCTATATGGAAAAAGTTGAAACTNTAAGCTAAGTACAATTGAAAATTTTCATAAAGGAGAACAATAAATCTGAAGAAACAAAGTCAAAAGATTCAAACGCAGCTTGAAATTGCAAATGGGCTAAACTAGATGGCCGACCGGCCATTAGGCTGTATTTTCCCAAATTAGCTCTGGGAAAAGCATAAACGGTTCTGGGTGCCTACTTATATCTTCCACGGCAGTCGCCGTCTCAGGCGGCACAGTCTTTTCCGTAACATGAAAGACATAGAAGAAAGGGTAACACAGTCTTTTCATATTAATTTTAATAGACTAGTGGCTACTATTGCTAAGCATTGAAAATGTTGGATAAAAAGTAAATACCACTTTAAAAAGTGGCTACCCCACACGATTTTTACTCAACCAAGTCTGTTGTAAATATTTGTGGGCCTACAATTGAGCCCAAATGATAAAATAGTGGGGGAAGTGCACGGTTGACAACTAATAACACATGTATTTACTTTTAAGCCACCGTTTAAAATATCTTTAGTCTTTAGCCACTGCTTTAATAAACTTAACCTGACCCGGACGAAAATACCCTTCTGCTCATGTCCTTAACTTCAGGACTTCAGGACTACATGTCCTTAACTTTGAACTTGGAACTCTAAGTTCAGGACTTCAGGACTACATGTCCTTAACTTTTGAACCTGTAACTCTAAGTGTAGGACTTTAGGACCACATGTCCTTAACTTTTGAACTTGGAACTCTAAGTTCAGGACTTCAAGGTTACATGTCCTTAACTTTTGAACTTGGAACTCAAACTTCAAGACCAAGCGTCCTTAACTTTTGAACTTGTAAGTAAAAGTTAAGGACCTATTGTCCTTAAATTTTGAACTTGTAACTGTAAGTTAAGGACTGCTTGTCCTTAACTTTTGAACGTGTAACTGTAAGTTAAGGACTGTCTGTCCTTAACTTTTGAACTTGGAACTCAAACTTCAGGACCAAGCGTCCTTAACTTTTGAACTTGTATGTCAAAGTTAAGGACCTATTGTCCTTAACTTTTGAACTTGTAACTGTAAGTTAATGACGGCTTGTCCTTAACTTTTGAACGTGTAACTGTAAGTTAAGGACTGTTTGTCCTTAACTTTTGAACTTGGAAATCAAAGTTAAGGACCTATTGTCCTTAACTTTTAAGCTTTTAAGTCTAAGTTCAAGACCAAATGTCCTAACTTTTGAACTTGTAATTTTAAGTTCAGGACCAAGTGTCCTTAACTTTTAAACTTGGAACTTGAAGTTCAGGACCAAGTTATAAAAAGAATAGAGACAAGGATTTGCAAGTTAGTTAGATTCTAGAAAAATTAAAATTAATTTGGTAAGCTAAGTACAATTGAAAATTTTCATAAAGGAGAACAATAAATCTGAAGAAACAAAGTCAAAAGATTCAAACGCAGCTTGAAATTGCAAATGGGCTAAACTAGATGGCCGACCGGCCATTAGGCTGTATTTTCCCAAATTAGCTCTGGGAAAAGCATAAACGGTTCTGGGTGCCTACTTATATCTTCCACGGCAGTCGCCGTCTCAGGCGGCACAGTCTTTTCCGTAACATGAAAGACATAGAAGAAAGGGTAACACAGTCTTTTCATATTAATTTTAATAGACTAGTGGCTACTATTGCTAAGCATTGAAAATGTTGGATAAAAAGTAAATACCACTTTAAAAAGTGGCTACCCCACACGATTTTTACTCAACCAAGTCTGTTGTAAATATTTGTGGGCCTACAATTGAGCCCAAATGATAAAATAGTGGGGGAAGTGCACGGTTGACAACTAATAACACATGTATTTACTTTTAAGCCACCGTTTAAAATATCTTTAGTCTTTAGCCACTGCTTTAATAAACTTTACCCGCCCGGACGAAAATACCCTTCTGCTCATGTCCTTAACTTCAGGACTTCAGGACTACATGTCCTTAACTTTTGAACTTGGAACTCTAAGTTCAGGACTTCAGGACTACATGTCCTTAACTTTTGAACCTGTAACTCTAAGTGTAGGACTTTAGGACCACATGTCCTTAACTTTTGAACTTGGAACTCTAANCCCGGATTGCACAGCGCGTGCCATATTGAGGTGAACACACGCTAGATGACGAGCGTGGGTCGTGCACCGTTGTGGATTGTGACTTAGTCCATCCCGAATGACTATTTTCTCTATAATGGGCAGCTAATGTTTGATGTATTATACTTTGGGCTAAATGCAATATTTGGGCTTCGTGTCCAACTGTTTGAACCCTTAGGGGATTTTAAATGACATTTTTCCTCACTGTTGATTTCATATTGATGCTCAGTCATGCTATATTTTCACTATTTTCAAAACTCAGCTATGTTATTATGTTTTAAACACATTAAATAATATATTAAAGATATTTTTGAGCTGAGCTTCATGTTTCACTGATGCCCGAGGGGCTATGAGATTCTGATCGAGTAAGGCCGAGGGCCTGTGTTGTGAGGATTCAAATCTAAATCCTCCTTCTCTTGTATTCAAATAAATCCATAATGTGATTGCAAAGTACATTAATTAGTTCTGAAATTTATCACAACACAACCGATTTTGTACCACGAAAACTCCTGTAATTCCATATAGCTTTGAGAGGACAAATCGATCAAATTAGAGGCTACATCCATAACCCAATCTAGCTTTCATTAGCAGAATGCCTCTATTTAACAAACACATGAGTAACTCGAGCAATGATACAGAACAAACTGACTTTAACAACATGAATTTCATACCCTAATTGACATATTATATCAGACTCGACTACAACACTCATAGATTCAGCAAAAGAAAGAAAAACAGGCTCTGTTCTATACTAAGACTGAAGCAAAGATGAGAGCAACTGGAATCAGCATGATTAGCTCAAATTCACAACAATCCTTAGCTGAAAATAAACATCAAGGTAAAACACATGAATATCATTTTAAGCTATCTCACTATTTCACCCATATTGAAATCAAGCAATCAGTGTGAAGCCATGATTTGAGCAAATGAAATGCAAGAGAAGTTTAAGCATCCTTGGTCATTCAATGAGGAAATGATACAAAAGAGACTTGGAACAGACCTAAACCGCAGAAACAACACTGAAATGAGCTAGACAAGGCCCGCTGAAGATAAGAAGAGTTCAACGAGGCAGAATCAACCACACAGCTCCAACTTTAAACCCAAAGCTAGACAAAAATCCAGAAATTGTTGAGACAGAATGATAGGAACTCCAATGTATTTTGAAATTCTCTTTTCTTTACAGTTTTTCTACTGTGAGTCCTAAGTGTGAATGTGAATGTATTAGAAGAAATGAATTTCTAATAGTAAAAGAAAAGATCCGTCTATGAATATGGAGGGCAATTGGGGCAGAGCAGGGCGGGGCGGGGCAGGGCAAACAGTAAACGGGGCAGGGCAGGGAAATATGTAAATGGGGCAGGGCGGAGCAGGGCAGGGCAAAACTATATTTTTAAAATTTTTTAATGGGGCAGGGCAGGTTGTAGGTCAGCCCCTTGCTTACTTTATTGTCCATGTCTTCTTTTCTTTCATAAATGATAAATTGATATTGAAGTAGCTAGAGGATGTAACAGACAAAAATTTGGGACAATACCTTTAAAGGATGGATCTTTTTTTTTTTAAACCTTTTCTTTTTAAACAGGCATGTCAATTTACGGTAAGAAGTACCAAAGCTCATATTGTGCATACCATCCGATCCATATGCTCAAGTTACTAGAGACAACTCATTTATTTTTGGTGTCTCATAGCAGTAGTGTTTTTACACCATCTTGCTAAGATTATGACTTTTAATGGAGTTAATTGTCTATAGTTATTCTAATTTTACAACCAAAAAAATATAGTAAGTGACCTGCTATGTAAAAATACACTGATAGTTTAAAAAAAAGCTAGTGTGTATAAGTTATACTAAATGGTTTTGGAGAAAAAAACAAATAAGAAGAGGTAATCACATGTTTCTCGAAAAGAAAAAATTGTCAAGACAAAGTATTTACAGGGAAATGAAAAAAAAAATGAAAATAAATCTAAACGGGGCAGGGCAAGGCAGGGCTTAATAGGGCAGGGCGGGGCAGGGCAAAATTTTGGAACAAGGCTAAACGGGACAGGGCAGGGCAGGTCAAAATCTTAGTGGATCAAAGGTTGCCCTGCCCCGCCCTGCCCTGCCCCGCCCCAATTGCCATCCCTATCTATGAAAATGAGGGAGTGTGTATATCCTCTAAATTTTGCCCTCGGGAGTGTATATATGCTAGGTGTTAGAATATGAGAGAGAATATTTCAATGTTAATTTACGGAAACGAGATAGGGGATGGAATATTTTTGCAACTGAAAAGTGCCAACTGTTACTTCTAGAAGCAGACTATCTGCTTAGGTCTGGGCCAAGTGCCATGTCCAAATGGCCCAAGACAGACCAAACCCGATTTTAAAGAAACATCCCAAAAAAAATTAACACAACAATGCTATATTTTGAAATCTAATTATAATCAGGGATTTTGCTAACTAATCAATTTATTGACTAAACTAATTGAGCATGCGATTAAAGGTGAAGCTTAATTAACAATCTGAAAAGAAAAGAAAGAGAAGAAGAAACGGAACAAGAAAAGACGAGGAAAAAGAACACTAATTTAAACCCTAAAGAAGTGAATGAACGAAACAAACTGACGAGCAACGGAAGTGATGAACTCTGGCCGCCAAAGATGAACTGACCGGACTCCGGTATACTTCGAAATGGGTCGAAACTCACCCTAAACGATTGCTCTCATCAAAAGTAATCGATTCGTGTGAGTCTCAAACCAAAACGAGCAAAAATTCCAAAGCAATTTGATGCAGGTCAGACTAGGGTTTTTTCGGAATTTTGGATCTAAAAATCACTAATTTTGGTGGGGTTTCTGGTGAAATTGAACGAAGATATAAGATAAGGGGAAGGTGGGGACTGTAGGGTGAAGGTTTGGGGTGATTTGGAGTGGCACCGCCATCGCAGGCAATTTCCGGCAGCAGCTCTGAGAGAGAGGGTGATAGAGGTGAGAGATTGAAGTGTAATGGGGTATCTAGGGTTAGGAGGGGATTCCGACAATTAAATCTGAAAGGGGTATTGAGTTCTGGGTCGTTGCATTTGGTCTATAGACGGTGGGGATTTGAGGAGATCAAAACGGGGTCGTTTTGGTAATTAATGGGAACTGGATCGGGTGGGAGAGATCTAGGCTAGGAGGAGGAAATTTTGGAGGGAAATCTTCATAAAGCACTATCTTTTAGTGGTAATTAGCTATATATAGATACCATTTGCTATATTACGGCCTATAGATACGTTTTCTGTTTTTATAAGATGTATTTAGACTACTGTATTCATGAATACATTAGGAAAAATAAGCGTGAATCATGGAAGTCCAGCTGATTAGTTGTTGTATTCAACTGTATTCAAGAGCTGTATCATTGAATACAGTAATGTATATTCCTTAAAAAAGGGACCTTTCAACTATTTTAAAACGGAAAGGAAATCAATTTAGCAAATAGTCTCCTAATATAACTCAACTAACACAATTATATCAATCATAATCTGTATTTCTCCCTTCATGAAAGATTTTCCATCCGAAAAGTATCAAAAAGCAGAGTAATCTATGTATTTTCAATTCTCCCTTCTTTCTTTTCTGTTCCTTTCTTACGGTTCGTACAAAAAAATTCAACCAAGAAAAATCGAGATTTGATACAATTGTATACAGAAATACGTTCACATTCGGTTTTGCATATGGCAAGTTTAACAGTGTTACTGCATCATTCTGGAAAGTGGAACAGTTAGAGTAATTACGTCGATTATTCGATTGAGGGAATACTGATAAAGGAGTATGCGTCGTATAATGATTTGGTTGCGTCAATTTCTAAGCAACTGGACATAGATTTGATCTCAATGACCATTAAAATTCAATACAAAGTAGAAGAAAATTGCACGCTAATGGAAATACACAATATTATGGGTTACAGGCTGTATGTAGAGTTGAAAAAAGAGAACAGAGAATTCGGAATGTATCCTTTGCGCATAACAATAATTGACAAAGAAGTTGTAGCCGGAGGTAGTTTTATTCAAGGCGACATTGTTCAAATGGACGAAGCAGTTCAAAGGTATAATTTCGATACAGATGATACACCTGCCCTTGATGTTGTCAATTCAGGCGAACCAATTGGGGTGTTCGAATTGGACAAGGATTTGATAATTTCAAAATCTAATCAAAGGGAGGTTATGGCTGGACAAGTATATAAGAATAAAGCTACATTGAAAGAGGTGATGGAGCATTACGCTATATCAGAAAGGTTTTAATTCCGGGTTGATAGGTCTAATGCTATCAGGTTTGAGTATTCTTAATTATTCATTATTTTTTTGTATATTGTATTTCTGGTAGGAGTTGTAAACCGTATGTAGATGTATTTAGGTATATTTGTATATTTTTACTTGACCTTCACTGATGTGCGTTTTTTATTTATTCTGTATTAATAATACATGTATTGTTGTGGAGCATTACACTGGTACAGAAGAATTGAATATAAAATTAAATTGTATGTAGATATATTTAGCTGTATTTGTGAAAGGTTACTTGACCTTCACTGTTGTGGTTTTTTGTATTTTTAAAAGGATTAATAATACATGTATTCTTGTGTATTGCACTGGCTCTAATTGTTTTTTATTGAATGTATTAGTTGTATTTAAATGTATGCTTATAAGTATAGGCGTATTCAGACATGTTTAAATGTATAACAATGTATATATTTGTATTTAAATGTATGCTTATAAGTATAGGCGTATTCAGGCATGCAATAATATATTCAAATGTATATGAGTGTATTTTTTGTAAGCATTTATACTGATCGTATGTGTAATGATAAATTATTTGCAGCTATGCATTATTATGTATGTCAGAAGATTGTGAATGGAGGTTTAAGGCTTCTAGCATTAACAAATCACAATTATTCAAAGTGAGAGAGTTCAATGATAAGCATACATGTCCGTTGAAGGATAAGGTGTATGAGCAACGTCAGGCAAGTAGCAGCCTTATAGGTGGTATGATTAGGCCCAAGCTTACAAATTATAAGAGGAAATACACCCCAAATGATATAATTGATGATGTGAAAACAGATTTAGGTGTGGATGTTAGTTACATATTGGCATGGCGTGCTAAAGAAAAGGCAATGAATTTTTGAGGGGTGAACCGGCTGATTCATACAATAAATTACCAGGATACTTGTATACAATGGATATGACATATCCTGGTTCGCACATTATAATGGTAAAATCCCCACAAAATGAGTTCAATTATGTGTATATATCCTTGTATGCCTTTATAAAAGGGTTCGATAAATGTAGACCCATTGTGGTTGTGGATGGAAGCCACTTAAAATCGTATTACACTGGGACTTTCGTCTCGGCCAGCACTTTGGATGGTGCAGGTGAGTAGCTGATTATAATAACATATTATAATATTACTGCATATTAAATATTTAAATACATATTATAATATGTATGCAATTTTCTTTACAGGTCATATACTTCCACTAGCATATGGTGTTATTGATTCAGAGAACGATGCTTCTTGGACGTGGTTCTTTGAGCAATTCAAGGAAGCATATGGTGAGAGGGAAAGCATGTGCATCATTTCAGATAGGAAAAAAAGTATCATCAAGTCTGTATCAAGAGTGTATCCAACTGTACAACATTTTGCTTGTATATGGCATCTTTGGAACAACGTATATAAGAAATTCAAAAAGAGTCATTCAAAGTTGAGCGAGATATACTTCTCGATGGCAAAAGCATACACACAGGCTGAGTTTGACAGTCTAATGGAGAAGGTGGAGAAGGTAGATATTAGGGTGAAGGAATACTTGGAGTTAGCTGGATACGAAAAGTGGGCTAGGTTGCATGCACCTATTAACAGGGGATGGCCAATGACGTCAAATATTGCTGAGTCAATCAATGCCGCACTTGTGTCAGCAAGGGAATTGCCAATATACGACCTTCTCGAAGAAGTTAGGAAAATGTTTGGATGTTGGAATTGCAACAATCGGAAAGAAGCTCTACAGACATACACAACGCTTGGGAAAAAAATACCAGGAGATGCTTACCTTGAATGAGGCAATGTTTACACGAATGACTGCAAGTTGGCTTTTATTTACGTATCTGTATCCTATATTTAGCCATGGTACAAGGTATTTAGCTGTATATATTTCAAGGTAGTCATGGACGTTGTATCCTATATTCATTCAAGGCTGCTCTTTAATATTCTGTCTGCATACATATAGTATGTATTCTAATGTATTCAATGTATTTAACTGTATATAGGTGTATGTCTTTGAATTCTGTATGTACAAATATGTTTGTATCTAATACAGTTGTATTTTAATACAATATATATTGTGATTCTTAAAGCTAAATAAAAGTCATACTCTATATTAAAATCATATTTAATACGTCTATTCTTTGATATATATATATGATTTGTTTTTTTTAAATAATCCAAGATAATAGGTCTATGTTTAAATGTAGGTGGTGCCATCGACTGAATATTTGCATACGGTGAATGATGAAGGAAGGCATTACACTGTATGCCTCTTAGAGAGAAAATCCAGTTGTGGGCGGTTCCAAGTCGACGAATTACCGTGCCACACGCTTGGGTTGTCCTGAAGAGCAATTTTCTAATGCCAGAAGATTATTGCTCTAACTATTACAAACCAAAGTCTGTTGAAATGACATATGAGGTGCCCGTGTATCCTTTGCCGGACCGGAAAGAATGGAATATACCAGCACATGTAGCAGATGAAGTTGTATTACCACCCAAATGGAAAAGACCTCCTGGAAGACCAAGAAGAAGCATGATAAGCCGTTCATTGAATTGCTGCAGAAGAAAAATCAACATTCGTGTAGCATATGTGGGCATGAATGACATAATAAGCGTACTTGTAGAAATGCTCCACGTAGAAATTAGTTCACATTCTGACTTGTATTAATGCTATAACGATTTGTCATAGATTTCGGTGTCATTTCGAATATACTTTGGATATACTTAGTTGGAGTATTAAATCTGAGTACGTAATTAAAATACAACTATTATATTACTTCATGATATCTGAATATAGATGAATACAATCATTGAATACATATGATTACACTCAGTAATATACATAGGATATGATTGTATCATAAAAAGATGTAATATTTCAATAAAAAGAACTGATGATTTTTTTTAATACATATCGTATATCAGAGATTGAATATGATTTCTGAATATTAAATACATGCATTCAAATATACCTGAATACATATTAATACAATCTGTTATACACGTATAGATGTCTAAATATGTATTGTACAAATGTCTAAATAGACTTGAATACATATGCATATAGATGAATAAAGATGAATAAAATCAGTTATATACATAAGACGTATATAAAATACAGCTGAATACATAGTAATACAATATATTATATAAATATGAAGGTCTAAATACACCTACTGAAAATATATGAACATAATCTGGTGAATACATATAAATACAACTTAATGAATATAGATAAATATATCATGTTGAAATACAGATGAATACAATATGGTAAATTATAATATAAAGGCAACATGTCGACTTGTTATGAATGCAATAAGTTGAATACAGAGTAATACAGTAAGTTGAATACAGACTGATACAATAAGTTGAATACATATGAATACAACATGTTGCATACATATCAATATAAACTGTTGTAAACATACAAAACCAAGATGTTGAAAGACAGATGGATTCAGATGCACAAAAACAGTCAATACATCGATTGGATACATGAAATGATAGTATATAAATACTGTTGATACGGTGAATAAATTAAAAAAAAATTGCTAAACTAAACACCATCTTTACCAACACACTGTCCAAACAAATAGTATTCACAAAAAACTCCCATAGAAAACGACATTCACCAAAGACTACTCTAATATTATCTTAAGAGACCTATCAGAATCAGTGATGTGCCTAAGAATATTTGAAGATGCTTCGCTCTCGCTTATGGAATCAGTGTCTATCTTCCGCATAGCATAGTCCCAAAGGAGGGCACCATATCTTTGACGGAGTAAATTGGCATCAAATTTTGTTTGTGGAACCAAACCAACGGTGCTCAGAAACTCTGCGTATTCCGCGACATGCACCCCACAATCCCTGAAAGAATACATTAAAACAGTTAAAAACAATTCATATTATTAGAAAAATGATAAAAGGAAAAGGATTAAATACATACATGCTCCCGAAATTTGGTTGAGACAGATTTGAAATGAAAACAACATCAAATGGATTAGTTGGTGCCTTGTCACTGTATGATGATTCATGAGACCAATCTATGCCTTGCTTATCTCTGTAAAAACCACTGATCGATAGATACAAAGGTACAAGCTGAGCTAGATTATCTATCTCTGAAGCCACATAGGCATCATGCAATGCTGATCTAATGGAGTCATACACTTTGAAACATCTATCCTTGAATGAGACAACTGCCAAAACCCAATGCAGTTTGTCCTTCAAGTTGACTGGTATCAAGACATTGTCAACAGTATGCCACGGTACATTAGCCAGCAATCTGTAGCCCCTTATGTATTCACATACCACATCCTCTTCTTTGGCTACATTTGCATTACTATCTGTATCAGCATACCTGTCGAATATTTCAGATATTCTTGTCTTGAATATACAATCAACAGTTGTATACTTGAAGTTGGGTATTTGGTTGTACTTTTCCTTCTTTCTTAAGTAGTAAAAGATGACATCAATGTGCTACATGTAAAATTGAATACATAGCGTCAGTACATTGAATGAAATTCAGAAAATATCAACTGTTGAAAACAGAATTGAACACATGTATTTGTATGTTAAATATCAATTGTTGAAAACAGATTAGTAAAATTGTATGTTACATACATAATGCCGAATACATGTATTTATTTGATACTGAATACATTTAATAAACTGAATCTGGAAGGAGTTTATCTTACATTGTCATTCTATAGTTTGCTGTCAAATGAGAGAAGGTAAAACCAACTTTTTGAAGTGACTTGATCAACGCCATAATCCAACGGTATATGCAGTGTTGACTTGTTCTTTTTGTAATGGTCTTCCAAATCACTTCTACAATTAATTTCAAAATACAATATGTCAATTATTCAAAATATAAATATATTTAACAGATATACCGAGTAAAAAACTTACTTTTGATAATGTTTAGCGAGAAGACCATCACGAATTCATTTCTCATACTCCTGAATGACTAATGTAGGATGTGGTCCGGAAATCAAATCATCTTCAAATGGGTGTTTCTTGTCGAATATGGGAGTCAACTTAACTGAGATACCTATTGTTCAGTAAAGTCATGAATACAACCATTTAATTATAGATACAAGGGGGAAGAAGATCATAACTTTATTATACATTGTTTTTTAAAATAATTTACTAACCTGCGGAGTCTAAGTTTGACTCATAAGGCGAAGAATACCATCTACTTGGACGGCGATCCCTATGTGAGGGTAATGGGGTCGCATCTGATGAATTTTTTGCTGCATGATGTATCACAATTCTAGCTTCTAATTTGACTTGGAAGAAACTTATCCGTCAACTCAAACTGTGACATGTACTTCTTTGGATACACATGTAGGTGGTATGATACACAACACCTCAGATGTATTATTCCCCTCAATTATTGCTTCATCACATTCAGGATTAACATCTGTATTCTGTTAATGTATACAGATGTATATGAGTGTTTTATAAAGTGGAAAATAAACATAAACACAACTGCATACATGTTTCAGTTACTGTATTCTGTTACTGTATACTGCATTTTCAAGTTAATAAATACTGTATTATGTTAATGAATACTGTATTCTGTAAGACATAAATACAACTAAATATAGATTATGTTGTATGTAGTTGTATGGAACTGTAGGTTGTATGCAACTTTAAAATACAGTATACATTAACAGAATACAACTTGAAAATAAACATAAATACAACTACATACATGTTTCAGTTTATATATGTATTTATATAATACTGAATACTTATGTATAACTTAAGTAACATGTATTTACTTTTATTTCAAAATATCTATGGTGTGGAATAGATGAATAATGTGAATAAATAAGAAACATATAGTCTTATTATCTTTATATAAACATAAACTAACAAAGGTTAAAAACTAGTTAACCTACTAAATTACTCGCTAGACAGTTATATCACTCTTTGGCTGGCCTTTGGGATTATCTTAGCACGTC